>NC_038256.2:38865913-39157107 GCF_000004515.6 Glycine max | reverse complement strand
TTCATGGTAATGGAAAGTAATAAAGTGGGATTAAAATGAGTTTTTTTTTATACTAAAATCAAGAACTAAAGTGAGGATACTAATAATATTATTAAAGATTATCTGTTGGGATACTCTAACTTCGAAAAATTCATGCATATATCCTCATTTTTTTTATTTAGCTAAATCATCCTTTCTCATTCTCTTAAGTACTATATGTCTACCTATCTAACGATTTATTGGTATATAAATACAAGATTTACTGTTAAACTCAAATAACTTTGTTTCATGATGCATGACATAATTACAATTAATACCAAGTTGATCCGTTAGTAGTTAATTAAGGGGAAATATCAGGGATAAATCTTAAGTTCCGTGACCTGCCAACTAGGTAATTAAGTGAGACTAAAAGCATGAGCATCAGGGTAAAGCAATCGGAAGAAATTAATTAAACATCAAGTGCTAGCAGTTACATTGAAAGACAAACTGAAAATCCTTATCATAGTTGCCCTGCTCACGCATTTAATTACTTTAGTAGCAATAGGAAGAAATTGACATAAATATACGAGCAAATACATCTAAATTAACAAAGGAAAGTTGAGAACACTTATCATAGTCACGATCACAAATTGTTCATGGTCCCCTCAACCGGCATAATATTACCTTGGCAACAAGATTGCATGATCCAGTTTGTGTTGTAGCTTAGCAAGATCAAGGCGTGTCAAGTCCGCCTCCACCTATTCAACAATCTCATATACTGAGAACGTTGCATGCACTTATACATGTAATTGTCCAAACTCTAAATCATTACAAAAAATTCCGTATCCAGTAGCTAGATTTGTTCCGTTGATATAACTTTGTCTAATAAAACTGAAACTAATAATGGCATATGTACATGAACTGTTCAAATATTGTACATCTACATTAAGAAGATACAACAGATCGTAATATCATGTCAAATATTTTGACAATATATATGAAATTGATGTATTATATATTAGTCTATATAATCATATTCATAGCATAAACTTATAATCTCTATACTAATGGTTTGATTTCAATTGGATAAAAGTATATATATATATATATATATATATATATATATTAATGAGAGAAAGCCAAATGAATAGCCTTTACTAATACATTTCTTTTTGTAGTGAACATACCATATATACCCTAGAGTACAGCAGAAACAAGATTAATTAATTAAGTAGCTTAGCTAGCAAGGTACCTCGCACTTAATGGCATGAAATATCCTTCCATTAGCAAGAGTGGAAACACAGCTAACAACATCACATCCTTCTTGAAGCAATATTTCCATGAACTCTGATAAAGGTGAATTACTACCCTCCTCTAAGCCACTACTACATATGGCAATTTCCACTCCCCCTGGAATGAGATTGATGTTGACACACTTCACTACTGCACCTGAATGTTCTGGTTGATCGATACTAGTTTCCAATAAACTTGAATTAACCATTAGTTTGAGCCTATCTCTCTTGACTTGGAGAGCATTAATCTTTTGCTTCAAAATTTGGATATAATTTACAGCCTCGCCTATGTGATCTGATGCCGAACGCTTTCCCTGTAACCCCACATTAATGAAGATGAAATTAAACATCTAAACCAAAACCCACTTCTTGTTATGCAAATTAAACATCCTTAGAAGAGCCACTATTTAACAAAATGCGAAGCATAAATTAAACAAGGATATCATGTGAACCGCAATATATATCACGAGTTGGTATATAGAAGGAAAATATAGAAGTTAAGTAAAGACCTTGATGAGTTCAAAAGGGAGTGAAGAGCGGAGAGATGCACATAGAATAGACATGTTTGTCCTCCTTTGTTTTTCAACTTCCCTACGAATGATCTTCCTCTCATCATTGTCCGATGTAACCAATATTATATGTTGATTCTCTTGAGCCATTTTCTGACCAGGATCACTCCCTTCAAGTGATTCTTGGCCCAAAATCAGATCTTGTTCAATAATATACTTGCTAATAGTATATATATATATGGAAAGGAAAAACATTGAACAATGACTACGATCTGGTAACTGATCAGTCTTCAAGTTCCATACATCTTTCCTTTTCTTTCTTTCTTTTTTTAAATAATACTTTGAGCTTGTTAACTGCATATAAAAATATGGAATTACAAACTCACTTAATTTTCCTTTCACTCCTAGTTTTTTTCCCTCTCCTGTAACATCACCTATTATATTTAATTATTTATCACTTTTCTTTCTATTTTTCTTTTCTTTTCAACCAATTCAACCGGAAAGTATTTTTAGGGTTTAACATTTAGTATTTTCCTACATCTAATTGATATCACTTTTGTCCTTTTATATAGTAAAACAAAATTAAATATATTTCTTTAGTCTGTACGGGTTTTCATAATGTCCTTAGTGTAATCAAGATGATACAGTGTCCCTTTGGAAAGCATACGAAAAAAAGGCGACTTGAGTCAGTAAATAATTAAGAAAGGAATTAATTATAATCTGGGTCCCTTTAGTTTAGATTATTTGTTATTTATGTCTTTCAAAATTTTCAAAGTAATTAAATATCTCTATTATATTTTTATATTTGTCGGCAGGCTATGGTCTTACTGATAGAACCTTAAAAGTGGGAACCAACCTAGACCGGCATCCGTAAAGAGAAATATGTGCATATAATATAGAAAAAAGTTCATTTTATAAGTTGTCGAGATAAGATATTTAATTGTTATGGGTTTACACAGAATGACAATGATATGCCAAAGAAAAAGTTATTTATTCTTTACCGGTGCATTTTGGAAGGAGATCGAGGATGGGAAAACAGTAAGCTCTACTGGAGAAAATATACGGATAGATATCAGTGGGACATTTAAATGTAAGTTCACAACTAAAGTTTCATATTTTCTCGGAGGGAACATTTATTTTTCATATAATTAGAAAATAAATAATTTGTATTTTTTGGTGAACAAATAGTTGGTATGTTATTAAGTTAAAAGATTGTTTGATGCTCACCTATAATTTGCATGTTATTAAGTTCAAATATTCTAACCATAAAAAAGTTCAAATATTATCTGACGGAACATTGTGTAAGGGTGTACTCCATCTCAAGTATAATTAGAGCACCTCACTCTTTGTATCAAGTGTGCCAAAGTAGTAATTCTCTTCCATACAATTTTCCCTTCCTCTCTAACAAAAACATATGATCATGTCAATATTAACTAGTAGATGATTTGCCTGTAGCATAAAAGTTAATGTAAGCTTAAGGAGCTGTATTTAGGCATATATAGTTTAACGCGTGTATCTTAAACTTATATGACTACATATGAAAAACCAAGTCTGGTTTGCTTTGAATGTGCATGTGATTTAATAGAAATTAGAATTAAATGTTTAAATTTGTTACTCTATATTTTTTGTCTGTTATCTTCTTCGCTACTTATTCCCTCCAATCTGTAAATATGCAATGACAAACTTAGATAAGCAAAATAAATCAACAAAAGCGGAAGAAGTACTGAATTGAACTTAGTCAAGTAGTCCATGATATCTTTTTTTAAAAAAAAAAATGAGTAGTCCTTGTTATCTTGTTCATTTAAATGCATGCACAGACACGCACTTGTCGCTTTCAAATATTACGTGCATCAGTGGAAATAATTGAAACACTATTATCCATTCAAATAATACTTGTTAAGGTATGATCATCGCCTGTGCATTGGCCAATTTTTGGGTAGTAATTTGGGGAGATTATATTGCGCCTTTTGTTAGTTATCAGGAAAAAATTAACATTGAGTCTTTTACTGGGTGTTGGCCACTGAATTATGGGATTTTGTTGTATGTTAATGTTCATATAGGGGTTATGTGATGTATATATGCTGATACATTTTGATATGTTGCTGATTCGGGAGCTGCATACATTTTGTGTGTACACATATATACTGTGTACTTTTGATTGGATACTCCTTGCACTCAAAATTTCATTGAAATTTTTACTAAATATATAAAAAAAAAAAACCTAGATGCTAGCCTTGTTCTTATATTAGAATGAAAAGTAAAAATTAGCTTGATATGTACCATTGTACTTAACTTTGCATCGTATAGGAAAAGTTAATAGAGTTTTTTCTTGTCACGTTCCCAGCACTTCTACTTGCCCATTTCTATTACCAACTGTAAGTGTTAATCAGAACACCGAAGTCAATATATAATCCCTCTCAAATTCTTAATTCAAATTATTACACACTGATGAAATTCACGATCAGCAACTGCTGGTATGTATCTGTAGCCATTTTGTTCAAATTGATTTTTCGATAATATTATATGAGGAACTTGAACACGTGCTTTTTACCTAATGCATGGTTTTTTAAAAAAAAGGTTTCTGACAGCAATTTTGGCTACAACGTTTAGGTTTTTTGCTAATCGCGACCAAAATTGCAGTGCATCGGCTGTATCTATCCACCTTTTTTTCATAATATCATAGATCTCCACGAAATTGTAACTATGGTCATGGTTGCAATTTAAAACCTTATCTTGACGTATTCGTTCTGTATAGCAAAGAAAGTATATATTAACTGGATATGGTTATCAGGGTTTGAGCGTAATTCGTAAGGTTCTGAGGTTCCCCAAACTCCCAAATTAATCCTTCAGGCAAAAGGACTTCAGTAATTGTTGTGATATGTTCTTCTGTTTCCTCAACAGACAACTCGATAAGTGGAGACAAATGCCATACCAAATTTCTTTAATTATAGATTAAATTATGTTTTTTCATCTTCTTAATTTTCCGTACGTTATTTCTTTTGGGGGCCACTTGCAGTTGCAGGATGCCAAGATTTGTGGTACTGTTACAATAACAATCCAAATGCATCTTCAACAGCTCGTCCTACACTCGAAACTTAAAAAAAAAAGGTCTAATTATCAATTTGGGAAATTCTCATTTGAGCCAAAGATAATCTATTCTCAACTCCATTATACTCATTTGATTTTATTATCACATCAAATTATTAGTTCTAATATTAATTATTGTGCATTTGAGGAGACAATCACAATCACAGGATTTACACTAATATATTTAATTATTAATTTGGCCTTTAAATTATTTAAATGATTTAATTTAATCTTTAAGTTTTTAAAATTTTAATAACCAAATTGATTTGTTTTAAAAAATTGAGAAACAAACAAATGCTTTTAAAATTTAGGTTAAATTAATTTATTTTTAAAAATTTTGAGACCAAATTCAACCTTTTAAAATTTAAGGATTAAATTTATTAAGTCTTTAAAAAACTCAAGAAGACCAAATTGAACCTGTTAACTACATTGAACAAGCTACCTAACAGGTTTTTTTAATTCGTATGAATTGAATACATATATCATGAAATTAATACTCAATCAATCGAGTTAGATCATATATATCAAATCATGCTTGTAATACAACTTTTTTTCGTATCAATAAAAATGTCAACCTTTCAAAAAACCAAAAATGCTGTTTTTGAGAATCTTGTTTCACATCAAACATAAAGGGAGGAAAACACTTAATGAAAAGAAAAATAATTTTCTTCTTCACTAATAGGGTGTTCAGAACTAGAAACGCCGTAGATCCTTTATTACAATATTAAACTATGTCACCCATGCTTTTTACGGTGAAATTTAATTAAAAATTAAATACCTTAATTTTATTTTCTATATTTATAAAAAACCACATATAAAAATTAAAATATATTATTTATTAAATAATTAAAATAAAATACTATTAAAATATTTTCAATTAGAATCCAGAAGATGATAAAACGTATTAAAATATTGTAATTAAAATTTTTATCAACTATTTAAAGTATATTATGATATTTTTCTTTAACGTGTGTATATATATTTTTATTATTTAGCTTGAGATCTATTTTGAAAATATTATTAAAAAGATGGAAAAAAACTAATAAATCTAACTTATATATATGATAAAAATAAAGATATAAATATTTTTAGTGACCAACATTTATTTTAATGTAAGATAAATATATTATTAAATTCGATCTTAAATTATTTTGGAGACGGATGTTTTAATAATATGTATGGAAAAGGCTATCAGCATAATTGAGAATATATAAAAGTTGGGAAAAGCAAGCACTCAGGTCAGGAACCTATCAGACTTTACTATAATTTTGGATTCAAATGGACCTACAAATTGATTAGCGGATTATTTTATTTGGGTTGAGGCCCATGCCTATAAATGTGTTTGCTTTACATGATTCAATATTTCAATTACTTAGGACAAATTAAAACATGAAGGTGAATTGGTTACAATTTTTTAATGTGATTTTATTTTAAGATTACATACATAAATATTTAAATTAAAATTTAAATATTTATTTAAATTAAAAAAAATTAAATATTTATATTTAAATGTATTAAATGATAGATAGATATTGTTGTTGTACTTTGAAGACACTAAAGATTAAACCTAAGTTTTTTTTTGCATACTATCCAAACTCTCTCTTTGACTAATCTTAGTGGATGATAAAATTATAGTTCTGAAATGCTTCGAAGAGACATAATTTTAATTAAAGAAACCGTTGTAATCTGGCTGTCGCAGTTTGATTAAATTCTTGTAGTGATCGATGCAACACAACCTTATAAAATACCGATAAAAAAAAAAAAAACCTTATAAAATGTACTACCTCTTTTTCATAATTATTTTTTAAGGCTAATATATAGATTAAGATATATTCAATGGATATAAAATATTATATTTTGAATTAAAATGTCTGTATGCAATATGTTATTACTATATAGTTATAGTTACAGTAATTGTTTATAGTAGTTATTAAATAAGGACATAATTGCGGGGGAAAAAAGAACTAATAATATTTTAATTTTCTAAAACATCAAAGATTTTGAAAAAGAAACACTAATAGTTACGCAAAAGAGGTAATAAAAATTATTATACTTTTTTTTAGTACGGTACTAGTGCAGAGTATTTAGGGACCAATAAGGGAACCGATTTTTATTACATAATTAATTAAAGGATCAAATATGATTGACGTCTTGTAAAATTTGAAAAATATTAATTTTATCTTCATAAATTTTTTTATATTAATTTATTACATGTAAAAATAAAATATATTTTTGTTAGTTGTGAATAATAACTTTATTAAACAATTTTTTTGACAGAGTACTTTTTGCAACTTTTTTTTTATCTATGATTATCGATGACTTTATACAAATTTATGATTTTATATTAATTTAAAGTAAAATTATTTCTTGTTCTTTAATAACTAAATATATATTTTATTTATTAATATTTGTATTCAAAATATGATAATAAATAATATAATAAATTTGACTATGATTATTGACGACTTTATACAAATTTATAATTTTATATTAATGTAAAGTAAAATTATTTCTTGTTCTTTAATAACTAAATATATATTTTATTTATTAATATTTTTTTATTCAAAATATGATAATAAATAATATAATAAATTTGACTAAATTAATATACTTGAAAACACTAAATAAGATTATAAGAAATAGTTGATAGATCAGATCATCATGGTGATTCAACTGGCTGAAAACATATTAATTTAAGAATCAAATTGATTATAATTAATTTAATTTAGATTTGAAGTTGAGTTAATTGATTAATTGAATCAACCTTAATCAATCTAATTGATTTAATATGGAATATCAGATTAATTGGTCAATCATAATAATCTCATAAATTTGAAATGAATATAAAAGTATTTTGAAATTGAGTTAAAAATCATTTTAACTCAATTTTTTCAACCAATATTAGAATATATTATTTATTGATTTTGTTGATGATTAGTCTCACTTGGAAAATCTGATTGATCATTTTAGTAGATTTTTCCTCTTTCAATCATTTTTTTATTCATCTATAGTGTTTGTATTCAAAACTTTGTTTATGGGAATCAAATTCAATATCATTCAAACTAACGACTTATTGATATTTTAACTCTACTTTAATCAAACACATTTTGTTTTAAAAAAATTAAATTTAAAAATCAAATATCAAAAACTCACAATTATATCAAACTAATCCTCAAAGTGTTGTTCATCCATGCTATATTTTGATGTGTTATACCAACATATATAATGTGACACAACCACAGATAAATAATTAAGTTTTTTAAACGTATGATCAAGAGTTTCATTCTTAATCTTATGTGTATACAAGAACATCTCTTTAAAAGGTTGACCCTTAAATAAATCTATATAGTTAGCTATATTAGTCCTTAACTTCTAATTAGGAATATCTTGAGTAGTAGTTCACCTTTCTTTTTTATTTTCTTTTAATGTGTTGTGAATGAAATCCACCCATAAAAGTGCTAAAAAAATTAAGAAAATTGAACAGATAGAGGTGGTGAACATAGAGTGATAAGTAAGCTATGAAAATATTCAAATCGAAGCAATATTAAGATTGAGAATTATCATTTTCAGATTCCTACATGTCATGTTCTTTTCTTAAATTTCCGGGTATAACAACTTCACACTTAAAATACTCTCTGATAAGCATTATCAAAAAGCACAAGATAAACTGCTTTCACCAGTGTCTTTCCCCTGCTATGTCTGAAACATTTCCATCCATTAGGATTTTGTTTGTTTGTTGGGTACCAAAAGAACATCCAAAGACAGCTCATTCCTTTGGTGTAAAGGCAATTTATTCGTTGTTTATAGGATGTCAATGTTAGATAAGGAGGCCAGTGGATATGTTTGTTAGGGTTTGTGATCTTTGAGGGGCCATATATGGATACAAGAATTCCGTCTCGTGTCTGACCTTACTCTATTGTCGGAGAGGGACTTCCATCGATATCGCTGTCGCTGGACAATTAGACATTGATAAGGCAATGAAAACCTTTTTTTCACATATAATCCCTAGTACAAAAGTTAGTTATAATGTTATAATTTTTTCAATTAAAATTTTTAGATTTTTATCTTGATATTTCGTACAATAAATTTAATATTAAAATTTAATTTCAGTTACCAAAATAAGACTTTAATTTTAATTAAATATATAATGGCATAAAAATACGAGAAAATAATTCAAGATATATATATATATATATATATATATATATATATATATATATATATAATATTATACTATCATCTAATTATAAATTATCATGTAAGATAAATTTTTATAATAATTATTTTAAAAATCACGTCTATTATAATTTTTTATTAATTAATAATATAAAAAATTATAGAAATTAGACTCAAAATGTGATATTTTATTTTTTCGAAAGATTAATCTCATGATAAATACTTGTGAAAATGGAATTTTTCTTTAATTAATTCTCTATTTTTTCCAAGGAACAAGTCTCATAATTTCTAATTGTTAAAATATCTTGCTGTAAAAAAACTCAAAACAAATTATTGCACCTAAATTATAATTTAATATATATACAGCATGGCGGCATGCAAGAGATCCACTCCAGATTTCGCCAATTTGATATCCCTATAAAAGCGAGGGGAGAATAAATGTTTGGTAAGACCCAACCATGTGGTTGAAATATTACATTGTTTAAAGCTTGGTCAGATTTGAATCATAAAAAAATTTATATTTTTAAGTCGGGTTTTGGCCTTATTTCGTGTTAGTTCAAGTCAAACATGGTGCTAATTAATTATAATTTTATTTTTAAATTAATAATAAATTATAATCTTTTGCATAATATGAAAATAACCTTAATATAATTTATTTTGGATATGCATTATAAAACATCTTCAAATTTTAATTTCTTAATAGAAAATTACTCAAATACACTGTCTATTTTAATTTGGGAGCACTGGCACCTAATTAAGAGGGAGAAGTTGCCCGTCAGACATGCAATAACATTAGGAAGTGACCCTTAAAAAAAACATTAGGAAGTGGATTTTAAAAATGAAGAACATTTCTATAAAAAAAGGATGAAAAACATTTAATCTGATAAATTTTTTAAGATTCATAGTTATAGATTAGTTTAGATTTTCATTATTTTCTATATTGGTTTTATAAAAAAAATTATAATTTGGTTGATGTAGGCAAGCACCTAAGGAACAAAGAGTAATCAAGGTGATGGGTTTGACTATTATAGTAGTAATATGTAATGTTACCAAAAAATATGTACAAATCAGAAATTTATGGTGCTTAAAGTAAAAAGTATTCTTAATGATTATTGTGCTTCTACTACCTTAACATGTATATAATGATTATTTATTATGTAAATAACCATTTATTGTGGCGTAAATTAGGGTGGAGCTAAAAATTTGGTTCGAGGGGTCAAGAAAAAAATATACTGAAAAAATACATTCTCAGGTAAAATATATGACAAAAATATACTATAAAAAAAATTACTCTAGGAGTAAACTGATCTTTCCTCTGCATAAAATATATAATTTAATAAAAAAAATACATTTTCAAAAATTCGATTTGAGGAGACCATTTATTGTAGTATAGTTTAATAAAAACACATTTTCACATACATAAAATATACAAAAAATATTTATAATTATATTGAGTACAAAAATAAAACTATATAAGAAAAGAAATAGATTAGGTAGATAGAATAATTTTAAGTAATTATATTGATCACTTCGACATCATAAACACTCTAATAACACATAATTTTTTATCGCTTTTTTTTTTTTATCGTATCATATATCTATTATATTTTTATCTTCTTTTCTTCTTATGTGTGTCAACAAACATAATAGTTTCCATACATTTTTTACAATTTTATTATAAATTTATGGGAACAATAAATTTATTTTTATAGTAATTCAAGTACACTTAAAAGGTGGAAAATTTATTTATTTTTTTATAGTAATAATGATTGATTAAATTGATCTTTTTGAAATTAATAAAATTGTAAAATGGTTCCTAAATTTATAAATTGATCATCAGTTTAGTCCTTTAACGATGGATATCATTTAACACCGTTATGAAAGTTGAGTTAGCACATTAAGTACTCCTTAGATGGCAACCAACTATAGGCACATGTGGCAACCAACTATAGGAGTAATATAATTACGATTCAATTTTAAAAACATTAATTTTAGCTTCTTGACGTTCCCTTTATAATTTGTAACTTTCCAATCATTGTTTCCGTGTGTCCATTAATTATTCGTTTGTCAATTAAACAACATTACCGTTTTAAGTTGGATGGATCTTCAGTGTCCTTAAGATATTATTTAAGAAATTAAAAAAATATTTAATATAAAAATTATAAAAGAGTAAACAAAATTATAAACAGCATATTTTTCATAAATTCAATAAAATATTTTTTACTTTAATTTCTTAAAAAATTATCTTAGAACACTAATTAACATTCTTCTTTTTAGCGCTGCAAATATAGGACACAGAAGAATTATATAGTATTTATTAATAAAAGAAGAAGAATTATATATTTGCCAAAATACACCACGTGACTTCAATCCCATTCACAACTTTACCAAAGGAGTTGATTGTAGATGGAATAATCTTTTAGTGGTGATGTCTATTTGGATATTTTAATCTGAAGAGCCACAACTTTTGACCTGAAGATGTGATCAACACGCACCACCAGGTTATGGAGTCGTAAACACCATTATAGCCACTGGTTATCATTATTCTAATGCAAAGAAAGATCATAAAGCATCTAAACTCTTTTTTCCAGGCATTATTATATAGTGCTTCAAAATGACGTGGCAGCTTCGAGTGAATATGAAAGCACACAGCAACGTGGAGTTGGGTACAACACAAAAATTAACTTAATTCCTTCTGTAGAAAGAATATTGTTTCTATAGCGGTTAATTTGTTTGTCCCATGTTGATCATTTATAAATTTTATTGAAAATGGAAAAAGATAAATTATGAAATTGAATTCGTTTAATGAAACGTAAGTCCATTATATTCTAATTTATTAATGTTAATATCATAGTATTTTAGTTCATTATAATTATTTTTACCACTGGTATATTATAGAGTTGATTATTAAAGAGAGTCAGTTCAACTTACTAGAATTGGCTCATCACTAATTGACACTAAATTGAATTAAACTAAATTAGATGACTTAATTGTTGAAACAAAATTTGGCCATTTTGGCTCAACTTCCACGAGTGATGGGTTAATAGATTGACTTCCTATATTTAAAATAAATATAATAATTTTATATGAAAGATGCTAAAGCCATTTATGTTTGTAGTTTAAGTTTGAGGTTATAGCAATTAGGATAAGGATGTTTATAATCAATTAAATTGTTTGTATTTTCTTTATTCAAATTCATTCAATTCGAATCAAACCAATCTTTTGTGTAGAAAGATTTATATTGATTTAATTTTTCATTTTTTTAAAATTAATTCAACTTGAATCGAACCAATCACTATAAATATGTGTTTCTTGATTTAATTATCATGTTTTTTTAAAAACAATTCAACTTGAATTAACATAATTAGAAGAATAAAATAAATGCTAAAATATATTTTTTATCTTCATAAATTCATAAATATGAGTATGTTTTAAAAAAATTGAAATTTTTAGTACGTTTTTTATCCTTATAAAATTAAAATATATCATTTTTTGCCCGAAACAAGTTTGAACCTAGGTGCATTATTTTTTTACATCATTACATGCACAACTAATATAAAAAAATGTTATAGTTTTAATGGATATTACACAAGAAAAAGTCTCACATTACATAAAATAGCCTTGACTCACTAATTTATATATCAACTTGTGATAAAAAAAATTCAAATTAACTAACAAGAGATGAAAGTCTTGTGCACATGAAATTTAGGCTATGTGAGTTTGTTATATTGTAAATCCATCGATTTGCCTCCTTGCTCGTGTGATAATGGGTTGTTCAATCTTTTTTACATTTTACTTTATTAAAAAAAAAATTTGAGAGATTATTTTGAATTTCAAAAGCTTACTAAAAAAACCAAGGTTTCAATGTAAATGATTTTGATGAAGATCAAATTACAAAATTTTGGGATCAAATTACAAAATTTTGATGAGACTTGTATAAGTACCATAGATAAGTCCTTTAGAATAATACTCATACATATCTCTAAAATTTATTATTAGTGATCTTCAGTATCATTTCCAATAAAAATGTTACACTTACATCGATTATATGTATAATTAATGTAAAAAAAACATATTTTATATCAATTACATGTATAATCAATGTAAAAAAATCATCATTATTTGTTTGAATTTACTTGAACCTGCATTTGGAACAAAAAAATGTTATTTTTGATTTTATGAGGATAAAAAACATTAAAAATTTTACAGAAACAAATTTCAAACATTTTTATATTTATCAAGAAAAAAGATATACATTAACCTGACTAAAACAAAATATTGATTCAAATGAAACGGATAAAAAGTGATACAAACATAAGAAATTTAACTATCATTGTGAAAATAAGCTAACTGAACATAATAACAAGTAAATCGTAAAGTAAGACTACAACATATAGCATTTCACTAAACAAAAGATGTTTGGATCATATTATTCCTCCCAACCTTCACCTAAACAATAAATAATTCGTTCCTATCTAAGTTCTAAAAGAACATCAAAGATTGAATTCACAATAATAAATGAAATTCAATTTCTTGATGACAACACTCTGTCCTATAATTAGAAACCCTACTTTCCTAATTACAAATCACTAATCAAAACAAGTAATAAGTTCAAGAATTTTCCTTTCAAAAATAAAAAATAAGTTCAAGAATTTACTGCAGGAAAGTAAAATGAATTGCACGTTACGTCTATCACCTTCACCAAGTACTTTTTACCGAAACAACTAAGGGTTCCTTCAGATAATGATGATAGAATTGATTCACATTGTGTTAATAGTGTTGTCTTTACTGATTCAACTGTAACCAAGTTATGCAGAACGTACAAGTAAAAGTTCGAGAGGAAAGTAAAAAGAGTTCTTATAAGTCATAAATGATCTTATTGATGGATACGGAAAAATGATGGGATTTTTTTTAGGTGGATGGTGGGGAATTTTTTGCTGCGTCAGTTTCAAATTTCGCACCTGGAAAAGGCAAAAAATGTAGAAAGACAATTAATGCATGGTAGGTATAGAATACTGTTGTTAAAATCAAACTAAATTTGACAGGTTGAACGATCTAATTATAGATTAAATATTTAATTAGTTGCAACTCAGTTTCAGTATATAATTGAAAAATAAATTGTTTTAAAGTAGTCAAAACTCATTCAGGCCAATCAGTTCATTCAATTAAATTAATTTATCATTATTTTCTAAAAAAATCAATACTTTTATATTTCATTAATAATTTCATACAATTTGACACTATTATATATACAAATTGTTCTTATAATAGTTTCGCTCAACTAATTTATTTAAACACGACGTAAAAGTTTCTTCAATTTATTACCCAGGTTTTTTTTTTTTGGAGTACAGCTGATCGAAACAAAGACTATTCAAATCAATTTAATTAAGAACATTACGGTAGAGTATCAGCTTTGGCCAACAGTTCCATTCTTTCTTTCTTATAGACTTGTTGTAATAATCTGTGAGAGAGACACTATATAAAAATACAATATTAGCTGTATAGATATCCAATCAATTAAATGCCATAAAGAATGAGAGTTGTCACGATAATCATAAGAGAATTGTACGGTTGAGGTTTTTTATTTTTATTTTTTTGTAGTGGAATAGTATAACAGGTTGTGATCATGAAACATTAATCCTCTATAGGTTTTATATTTCAAACATTAAAAATCCTATCAAATATAGTAATGAATATTAAATTTATAACCGAAAACTAAAGTTGTGTATACCCTTAATTAAAAAAGTTACTGGTTGAGTAATTTTTTTATAAAATAGATAGATGTTAAGTTTAAGGTGATATATATAAGATCCGTTTAAAGCAGGTAAAAGTCTATAAGACTTCCACCAAATCATGTCGTTGATGAGATCCAGAGGGTAGCAGTTGATTCGTCTTTCTCCTTGGTCATCTATGTTTATGAATTATGATCGCCCTCAACCTCCTACGGCTCCGTCGCAATTGGGGACAACAAAATTGTGTCTGATCCCTTTTAATCACCATGGCTGTCAATAGCCTCCCCGATGAATCACTGTACTGTCCTCATTGGCGCCTTCGAAAACCCCAATTGCCTCACATTTTCATCCCATGAATGCTTCCCACAGAAAAGTTGTTGTGAATTAGGCCTTTGTTCTTCCACTCAAGTGGAGTTCCATGCCCACAAAAATCAGTGCCAAACACGTGTTAGGCCTTTAGGTGATGTAACGTAATAATCCTCAATAAAAGTTGTAACGATCACTTACTGGTTTGCCTCTACAGATGCTTGAATCTCAATGGCGTGTTGCTATATTGTTCACATTTTAGATAACTATCAATTATTATTGAAATAAAAACATAACTGGATTTCACGGTAAAGGAGAAGAGTTGTCACGTGATTCATTTAAACTTAATTTTTATTTTTAAAGTAGAATATTTTTATCCGTCAGATTTAATTAAATTAATGAACAAGATTCAGTGTAAGTATTAATATTTAGGTCTAGTGTACACGGATTTTATCTTTTATTTATCTATATAAAATGATATTTTAGCATAAATTAATGTCTTTTAAATTTGCAGAATAATTTATTTTGTTGCAATAAGTTTACTTGAAAGTCGGATTGGAGGGGGAGGGAAAAAAATTAGACCAATTAAACTTACTTATTTTTATTGAGCTATTCAAAGTAAGAAATATATGAATTCACCAACCCCATTGATTTTATGTATTAGGAAGTTTACAGTATTTATAGACTATGTTTAATCGAGTGGACTATATCTTTTTGCTTCATTGATTTTATCATTTAAATGAATAAAAAGAATGTAAATTAATAAAAATACAATTTGTCGTGCTTAATTAAGTATTAACGTGATTGATTATGTGAAGGCATAAAAAGGTAGGGTTCTGTTATGAACAGTAGCCTCAAATAATTACGATATACTAATACTTTACACCGATAGTGAGCTGATGAGGTCAGTTTTCGCATACTATCACTTTCCCTGCGTCGATATAAGGCCCCAATCCCATCTCATCAAGACATTTCATTACCCCAAACTAAAATGTTTCTATTACCTTAGCCAAACCAAGATTGAGGAAAATAATTCGGAACACTAGTTGTGCTGACCAACCAACCATGTTTCCTTTACAACGCGGCAATGAGCTGGTAATCCAGTTTTCTAATGGTCACCACCCGCAGCACAAAATCTCCCAAGATCTGATTCTGGATGATCAAGATATCGATCAATCTCCCCTTGTCGGTTATTCCGATAAAAAATTGCGTACTAGCCGTCCAAAAAAACTATTTTATCATGAGGCTGATACCTGCCACGCTAATTCTAACCAAGAATATACAAAAAAGATGGTTCATAGAGAGATTGAAAAGCAAAGGAGGCAAGAAATGGCTACCCTTCATGCCTCTCTTAGATCCCTTCTCCCTCTTGACTTCATCAAGGTAAACCCAATTTATCAATTAATTTCTTCTTTTTCATTTGCTTCTATTGTGTGTTCTAATAATTATTAGGGTTATTGGGGTTTCAGGGAAAGCGTTCGATATCTGATCAAATGAACGAGGCAGTGAATTACATAAATCACCTTCAGAAGAATATTAAAGAATTGAGTGACAAGAGGGATAAGCTTAAGAAGAAACCCTCCATAATTAATTCCAGCCCTGAAGACCATGAGAATTACAAGCATGCATCTAGCGGTTTCACTGTCCACCAGAATAGTGGTGGAGCTGTGGGGATTGAAATCAGTGGATTCAGTGAGGAAGAGGTTCCACTTTCAAAATTGCTTGAACTGGTGTTTGAAGAGGGACTTGAAGTTGTTAATTGTCTTTCAACCAAAGTCAATGGCAGATTACTCCACAGTTTGCAGTGTGAGGTACGTAGTCCTGCAGGGATTCTAGTCTTGCCATTATGTTATATTTTCCCTTCAATTATTGATGAAATGGGTTCTCTACAGGTTGACAATTCCGGCAGTGTAGATCTATCTGAGCTGAGAAGGAAATTTTCCGATGTCATTCCATCACTTCGTTGTTCTGCGTAACTTTGTGGACTGGAAATTAACACATAACACATATATCTGCCCTTTCTAACTGGTTCGTAATTTGGTTGTGTGAGTTTGCTTGCACTGTATATATTTGGAACCCCTTTGACTCTTTGGTTTGGAACCTTCTGCTTCCATTGTTGGGAATAGAAGGACAAAACATGTGTAGATAAAATTTGCTTTTTCCTTCCCTTCACAACTGTCTTTGCTTTTTGAAATTTACACATGATAATGAGCGTTTTGTTTCATTGCTTTGATAACCTCATTTAATCTCTAATTACATGTCAGGGTTAATAGAGAAAATATGTTGTCCACTATTATATAAATTTAAAGTTCTTTTTCCTTTTTAAGTTTAATGACCGTCTTGTTCATAGAGTTTTTTTTACTACGGTCACAAACCATCTCTCAAAACTTTAAGTTTTTAGGTAAAAGCACACGTATATGATGATTTTTTTTATCAAACAAAAACCATATTGGTTAATGAGCTACTAAATGATAACTCACAAAACTTTTAAAATTTTATTAAAAAAAACCCTAAAATTTATAATTTTTTATTCTATTCTGCCTGGTCTACTTTACTTTTCTTGATGTGAATTATAAGAGTATTTTTTTTTAACAGACAGGCAAAAAAACTAATACTATCTTTTACCATATAGAAATCATGTTGAAATGAGTTTTATCTCTTTTAAAAAAGATTTTTCTTCATATATGATAGTGAGTAAAACTCTGATCAATATGTTGATCAAGGGGTCCAAATATTTGTCAACTGTATAAGATTTTGTTTGTGTTCTACCTTATGCATTTTAACCAACATTTATCTATCTCCAGCCAAAAATAAAATAAAATTAATCAAGCCAAAACGGTTCTGATCAAACATAGTGCATGGCTTGCCTATACTA
Source organism: Glycine max (assembly GCF_000004515.6). Lineage (NCBI taxonomy): Eukaryota > Viridiplantae > Streptophyta > Magnoliopsida > Fabales > Fabaceae > Glycine > Glycine max. The sequence goes on along the minus strand of NC_038256.2, from coordinate 39,139,172 downwards.
CTGCACTTGCATGTATGTGATGATGAGTTGAAGCTTCTAGGGTACATTCTGCTTATCGATAACTAGTTTATATATATATATATATAGAGAGAGAGAGAGAGAGAGAGCAATAATATAGTATCTATAGCGATATTTTGTATTCCCAGTATTGCTTTAGATAATTTTTCTTGGAAACATTTGGCGTAGAGAGAACTTAGTTATTTTTTCATACAATGCTTGCAGTTTATCTCAACTCTCAAGTGATGAACACCAGCACAGAATATTTTGATAATTAAGTAAGGAAGCATAGGATAGATATAACGTTAAGAAGAAGAAAATTATTTCAATAGCGTAACGAATCTGCTTCATGCTTCCCTTAGCTTAATAATAATTCCATCATGGCATCATTATTAATGCTCTGCAAATATGTGAAGGAGATGCCCTCTTATTAGCCACTTCCCCCTTTTATATAGTTTATCATCAGAAGGACCTTGTTGATATTCTTTAAGTGATTATTTCTAAAGTAGAATCTGGATATTAATTTGGTTCTATATACATTACTTTTGTTTCATTTCTTTGTTGATTCTTTTAGCAGCATGTGTTTTATGTGCTTCTTTCATATATGTCAGGATAAAGCATCCGGTTTTTTTGGGGGGTTATGTTGGAGCTACACGATGAAAATGATGACAGCAAATAAATTTTAACTATCAGACAATGTCATGTCTTTAAAAAGTTTGAATATTGTTCTAACTATTTTAAAAATCACAAATTTATGTATTGTGATGGGTTGTCAATGTAAAAAATTCAGTTTTTTAGATTGATAATAATGTATAAATATTTTCAAATTCTTTTTGGTTTGAAATGGTTTTACCTCGTTGATCAATTTTAAGTTAGATTAAACTACTTAATTTGCAACTGATTGAGTGGTTGAATCAGTTAATTTTACATTCTATAACTAATTTTCACTCAAAAGATAATAAAAGAAAGAAATCCAAACTTCAAATTTAATTAATATTACCTCAGGTATTTTTATAAGAAATAAATTATAATAAAATATATTATCACTTGTTTCGTATAAAAAAGATTGGAGGTAGAGGTAGTATCTAATTCATATAAATATATTCAAATTTTAAGCTAAAATGTTTTGTTGATTTGATTGTAATTAAGTTGTATAATTAACTCTCCTAGGCTCAAAATTATTTAATTCAATGACGCTAGACGTCCTATTCATAGCGTGTTTGGGTGGGCATCACTTAGAGTGCTTGACAGTTGACCCAAAATCTTCTACCTGTAACGGGGTTCTGAATGAAAATACATGTGCGTTTGAGTGAGAAATTAAGCCGGAAACAAGAATGAAAGAATTAGTAAGAAAAATACTAATTAGTGTGGTAAGAATATTGATTAAGAAATTTTAAATAATTTTTTTTAAAAGATAAAATATTATGTTGTTCATAATCTTTTTTATATTTTCTTGTTGTTTATACAATAAATATTTTTTTAGTTTTTTAATTAATATTTTAAGAATACGGGTTAGTAATATAAGTTAATAAGACCTTGTAAGAAATTATCCGTTATTTTGTTTAGTTTATAAGCGTTCCAAAAAGTTAAGCGTGTAGATAAATAGAGATGAAGTATGGAATAAAGAGACAATAATTCTATCTTCGGCTTCAACTGAACTAATGGAACATGTGTTAATTACAAACTTGAATTTCGTATGTGTACAGATTGACTCCATAACAATGCAGCCGAAGTTATCTAATTGATATGGTTATATAAGACCTAAAAAGTGAGTTTAAAAGGCCTAAAAACATTTAAACATATTATGTACAGTATGAAATCATATAATCATATTACAATAATAATAGAAGTAAAATATTCCCGAAAATGCTAAAAATAAAAAAAATAAAAGTAAAACACACTTTAACGTTCAAATAGGCAAAAGCATTAGGCATGCGTTTTATATAAAGCATCATTATATTAGTGGCTTAAGTCCTAACTCAACTATGTAATGAGTGCTTATTTTATGTTCCTGCCGATGTACGTTGGGGTAGGGATCAAACCAATTTTGCCTTGATGATACGTCGGTAATTACTTCAACCAATTAGTGACCAACAATGCTACTCTAATTAATTTGTCGAATGAAAACATTGCTGTTTCGCACTGCCGGTAGGATACTAGGATAAGTCTTCAATGCTATTGACAAAATCAAATAAATTTCACTATACTAAAGTTAATTTTTTTTTTTATTAAAAATCATCTTAATTATTTGGTTCAAAATTTAGTCATATTTAAAATTTATTATTCCTTCTCTAGATTATATATATATAATCAAACTTATATTTTTTTATATAAACTCAAGGCATATAACTAACTGAGCTACAGTCATTAGGTAGGCTAAAATTAATATAAATTTAATTGAAATATTTTTATATATGTATGTAAATATAATATGGATTTTCATATAATTAATAAATATTAATTTTTATAATAATTATTTTAAAAATTATATCTACAATTAATAATTAAAATCTAATTAGTTAATCATGTATAAAAAAATTCATATAGACAATATATCAAAATTAAATTATAAAATATTCCTCTTTTATAATTCATGTATAATTAATTGTTGAGTCATTGAATTTTCAGTTATGTTACTGAAATATCTGAGTTGAAATATACATATTTACATGAATACATTTTTTAGGGTAATTTATTTTTGTTTATATAAATATAAATAAATTTATTTTTAATCTTCAAAAAATATTTTAATTGAGTTTTTTCCTCATAAATTTTATTTTTTTTAAAAATGGTTTTCATTACAACTTCTCATAACATAATATGTATGTAGAATAATAGTTGAAGTAAAATTGGTTAAAAATAATAGTTGAAGTAACATATAATTAAACCTTAAAAGCATATAATTAAATAATACATATGGCATGTTATTATTATTAAGTAATTAACGATATGGACTAATTAAAAGGATTTAAAAATATAGAGAGATCAACACAAACAAAATAACTTTTAAAAGATTAAAACAAAAATTAATCATATTATTGAATCTAAAGTTATAGTTAAACTTTTTGTATAATGATTATATATTTATAATTATTTGCTAACGAAATTTAAAAATAACCATTAGAGCCTTCAATTTCAAGTCATCTCATTTGCTTAATATATGAATTGTGAGTGTGCAAATTGGATACCTCATATTGCATTTTTTTTTCTCTTTCCTTTTATAAGATTTTACTATAAACCTCTCATTAAATTCATCACCAAAATATCTCTTTTATTTTTTGTTTTGACAGATCAAAATATCTCTTATTAAATTTTAAAGATAATCACTAATCACTAATACGTAAAAGTGTATATAATAAACTTATGGATTTTATTACTTTATATTACTGCACTTTAGAAAATAAAGTGTGCACATCTTAACCGTTAATAATAATACATCAATAGTAGAGTATGATATCATCTTGATTACAAACACGCATACATAATTAGATGATAATATAAAAAAATATGTTGTACTAATTATGAAAACATTAATTTTTTAAAAGAATATTTTGATCAGTAACATGATAGTACCTTCAAAACTTATTTATCCCATTGACAACATTGAACATCAACATAATTAGCAGCATTGTATTACAAATTAAACATTTTAGGTACATATATTTTACTTCAAAATAGTACATGAATATCTCTCGACCCCTAGTTAAAGAAAGCAAACATTGAGTTCATTATGAATGTGTGGAAACTTGAAAGTGTGTTCATAATGCATGTGATTAATTATATTTTATCAGAATCTAATTGTTTTTTGTTCCTATCTCAAAGGACCTGTATGCATGAGTGGTTTTGGTGGAACTAGGCCTCACTCCTATGTGGCTATGTCTAACACTCTAGATCAGGATGCAAGAAATTAACTCACTCTTTTCCTTTGTTCTATATGGGGCAATCGAGAAATAACAAGGTTGTGACTTGTGAAAGGGAACAGAGGGCATCTTCGTACAACTAGTGCAAGATTGCAAATGGCACAGGCACATTTACAGTTACAAATATTGCTCCCACTCAAAAAATTTGGAGGCGACCTGTGTGTTGCTGGCTGGCAGTTCTATTTTTCTATATCTCCAAATCTCTGGGTTCGTGGGCTTTGCACAATGAATAGTGCTGCGCTTATGGGTTTTCTATGTAAGTGGGCTAAAGAGGACTAATGTTCATCCTGTGTTTAGGGAGTTACAATATTCACTTCCACTTTTACTATTTACATTCCCACGTGCTTTAAAAATACGATTCTCATAATACCCTTCATTACACAACGGAAATTTTCCTTGTGTATATTTTGCACTCCCTCTTATTTAACTAAAATACTTTTTTAAACTAAAAACTAAAATACGTTTTTGTATGTTAAATTTTTAAAAAAAGTTGTTCTTAATTAAAAAAAAGTTATCTTTTTAATCATTTTTGAATTAATTATGATACAAATCTTAATTACCATCCATGTTACCTTTTTTTTAATAGTAATCAAATTAATTATGATAACACAAGTTACCCTTTTTAATTATAAACAAATTAATTATGATATAAATTAATAACAAAATGAATTTAATTATTATTAATAAAGGTAATTCGTATGATAATTAATTTAATTATTTTTATAAATGATAATTTCTATCTAATTAAAAAAATATAATTTTTATGAGTTTAATATTTATGCACTAATAATGTAAAAAAAAAATTATTTTGTATGATTACTATCGGTGCATAACTTTTTTTCTCAATATATATAATCTAACTACTTTTAAAAAAGTTAATTTTTTCTTAATTTAATTTCAATTTTAAAAAAAGATAATTATATCATCATTAATTTGATTACTTTAACAAACATATATCTATAATTAATTGGAAAAAAATGATAGAAGTTTAGCACAACAAAAATGAATTTTTGTTAAGAAAAATACAACAAAATCACATTTCTATTAAGTATTTGATCAACCAAAACATGTTCTCATTGTGTAAGAAATGTGTCAAAAAATTCTGTTCACAAAATAAATAATAGAATCAGGTTTATGTTATGTATTTTTTTATGCCCCTCTTACACTATGAAAACATGATTTTATAAGAAATGTTAGTGGAAAGATTCAAACATGCTACCTCTTCCTTTACCCTTTAGCCTCCCTCTCACTACTATACCGATCTTATATTTCCGAACACTTTGGAAGTTAATCCCATCATGCTAAGCTAAGGATGCTTGCAAATTGAACAAAATTATCATTTGTCCAGAGGATACCCATTGTCTCAGGCGCAGAAAATATATTATATAACTAAAATGCAAGTAATAAGATTGTTTATATATGAACATGTTGCATAATATGAAACTTATTACTTCAATCGGAGAAATGGAAACTAAAGTTACTAACATCCAAATACAACTTCAGGGATAAACATTTTTAAAATGTAAATATGAAACTTGATATTATAATACCTTATGCAACCTCTATCCGTTGTCACTCATGTGCGCCATTCTTTTGAACAATCGGACAGTGGAATTGCATATATGAACCATGATATTGCCCATTACGAATCAGAATCCATATACAATCTTGCCGATAGATAGAATTATTTTTATGCATGAAAATGATCAAGAAAGCAGATTCGATCCCGAACTCATTCGTTCCGCCTATTAGTTATGGAGATTTCTATCAGAAAAACAAGTTGCATAATATCAGATTGCATATGAAGTTTGGTATTCATCCAGCTATTCACTGGTTTTGCTCCATTTTCCATAACGTCCAAAAGTAGTCATAAGTATCAGAGTGTTGCATTTTCATGAAGCACAGCACAATACCAAATTATCTCTAAGCCTACTCTGCTAAAGAGTAAAGACCTAAGAACTATTAAGTCAAACAACAGCTTAAAACGGTAAGGAACCCTGCTACTGTGCTGCAGCATTCATTAATAAGGGAACATGGGTCGGTTGGGGTTGGATTTGACATGAGATAACACATTAACACCCTCTTATGTAATTTAGAATGCTTCCATTAGTGACACAATTGGCGTTTATAAAAAGCACAAACTCGTACCTCATTTAAGATTTACGAGCACATAATCAAATAAAAAATCCAATATCCCTCCAACATATGAATTACTTCTAGTAGTAGGCTATTCAAACTAGCCAAAAAAAAACAAAAACTAGACAAATGAAAAAATGAGCTAAGCAAATAGCGAAGGCAATTAAAAAATTAGCACAAGCATCAAAGAGTAATGGAAGACGAGGCAAAGAATGACTTGGTATACAAAAGGCAGCCCGCTTTTCCATTCCAAAAAGTTATGTGAACTACAACAAAGATGGCGCCCCACTAAACTAAAGGCAATCCTAAAGTCAGTGAGAAAGAAAAATGGGTGAATGTACACAATCAATCCCCAACAGCTAGGCCACAACGCAAACTGATCAAAAGCATGAAAAAGTGAAAATAAATAGAAGCAACATGTGGAATAGTAATAGGGAAAGCGTGTGCAAGAACACAACTTTTGTTACCGTGACTGCTGATGGAAAAAAGTTAGCAGGTGTTTGAGACTTGGAACTTGATCAACTCACCGCGACTTGAACGTGAACTTGGCCTGTTGCGAGTACTCAGGCGGCAACAGCGGCGGCTCCATCTCCCCACTGAGCATTCCCACAACCTCCTTCATGGAAGGACGACGAGCAGGTGACTTTAGCAAGCACATTAGCGCAACCGTTACACACATACTAGCCTGCTCTTTATCCATCCCTTCCACACTCTCATCCACCATTTCCAGAAGCTTCCCTCTCCGCGCGCATTGCCTCGCCCAAGACACCAGATTCGCACGCTGAAACTCCGATACCGGCGAACCCGTCACCTCAAGCGGCCTCCTCCCCGAAACAATCACTAGCAACAATACCCCGAAGCTGTACACGTCACACTTCTCAGACGCATCCCCATTGTAGCCATACTCTGGAGCAACGTAGAAAACCGTTCCCCTCATGCTCGGAGTGCTACTCACACCCCCACTCTTTGCTCCACTCCCTGTCCCGGAATCATAACTATTCCATCGATTCCTCTCAGCTGGTCCAGGCTAGACTCAAAAAAACCCGGCTACCCTCTTTTCTTTCTTTTTCTTCCTTGCAAGCTCTTCGGAATACTCTTCCTTCCACCACTCCCTTGCTGGTCTCCTCTTCTCCTTCTTCAAAACCCCACTATCGTCCATGGATTCCCACCATTCCAATTTCTTCCTACTTTTCTTCTCCACCGTTCCACTACTCGATGCTGCAGTAGCAGCAGCAGAAGAAGAACCATTCTTCTTCACCTCGTTCGGCCTTTCTTTTCTCACCTCCTTCCCAATCCAATCCATCACATAATCCGAGGCAGCGTTCTCTCTGCCAGTATCATCAAATGACTGTTCGGTGTTGACGCTCTGAGTTTCTAATTCGGAACCAGCATCGCTCTCCGACTCTTCCTTTTTCTTTTCCTCGCGTTTTAGTTTGAATTCTTCTATCTCCGATTTTAAGCGCGCGAGGCCAAAGTCTGCTAGTTTTGCTGAGAAGGAATTGTCGAGAAGAATGTTACTAGGTTTTATGTCGCCGTGGATTATGGGGGGTTCGAGGGAGTGGAGGTAGTGGATTCCTTTTGCGACGTCGAGGATTATGGAGAAGCGGTTTTTCCAGAGCGTGAGGTGGGGGGTTTTGCGGCGCAAGAGGGCGTCGTGGAGGTTGCCGTTGTGCATGAGGTGATAGACGAGGAGGAAACGGCGTCGTTTTGGGTCGGAGGAGAATCCGATGGCGGGGACCACTAAAGGGGAGCGGAGTCTGGACGCGAACAAGAGCTCGTTGTGGAACTCGCGCTCGCCCTGGAGGGAGGCGGAGTCCATGAGCTTGACGGCGACGGGGTCGCCGGCGAGGGTGCCGGAGAAGACGGGGCCGAAGCCGCCGTGGCCGAGGCGCGTCGAGAACGAGTTCGTGGCGCGGCGGAGGACGGGGTAGGAGAACGGGTGAGGGGGGTTGGAGGATGGAGTTGTTCGTTTACGCTTCCGGAGGCAGAGGAGGAGTAGAAAGAATAAAGAGCAGACGGAGGCGGTGAAAGCGAAGAGAGGGGTTGAGACGCGGTGGTTGGGAGGTGGTGCAGACGTGGGCAGTTGTCGAGATGGCATGGCGAGAGAAATAGTGAATTGTGGGAAAGGTGTGGAAACTGGGAATGAAGGAAAATATGAGAAAGAAAAAGCAGACTATGAAACAGGGGATGAAGTAGCTTTTGTGAAATGTGAAATGTGAAATGTGTTGGGGTTGTTTTTTGGGTGTGATGTTAGTGTGTACTTGTGACCAGACCGTTTCTTACTTTGATTTGATGGGGTTCTTTTGATTGGGATAGGGACGTGACACGCGACAAACAAACTAACTAGTCTTTTTTTCCCTTTCTTACTTTCCTTTTCCCCCTCTCTTCTAAACAGGACACTGGAATCAAATTATGTGCAGCAATGATCCCCTTCTTGCAAAACCACTTTGGAATATCTATATTCTTGTCAGATTATTTTTTCGGAAGGTAAACATACAGCCTGATTCGTTGTTCTGATTTCTAACGACAACTCAATAAACATTTTAGTATGGATTAAACTTTCTAAATTTCAATTTCAACAATATCGTGTTCATATTAAATTGGTGATGAGAAATAATCAATTATATTTTGATTGGAAAGATAAAATAATAATTAGTTGTTTATACTTTTTTATGGTATCACTATGATTTTATCAAGTAAAATTGGTTTTTTGTGTTATTTAAACATACTATAAGATTTCATTGTGTAAAACTTAGTTTGTAAAAGGATTTTTGTTTTAATTTGAAAAATACTGTATGGATAACTTGTGTTAGTCTAGAGATTAAAATAAAATCTCAAGAAGTTGATAGTGTAGAGTAAAATATAATCTCGTATTTGATAGATTGTAGATTTGAGTTTTCACTAATCACTTCGGGATAAGATAAACGTCCTATGTAAGTGTTTTTTTGAGTTCGTAAGTTTTTTATGCCTTGAATTGGGACATCAATCATTGGCACAAGTAATTTGATATTTAGTTTCAACCTGATTCGTTGTTCAAATAAACAACTCAATAATCTTTTTAGCTTGGATTAAATTTTATAAATTTTGATTTGAATATGTTTCATTCTATAAAATTAAGTTTGTAAAGGAACTTTGTATTATATGAGAAATGCTTTATAGATAATGTGTGCTGTGTGGTAGTATAGAGATTTAAAAAAATCTCAAGAGGCTGGTAGAGCGCAGAAAAACATAATCTTATATCTATCAAAGTCACATATTTGAATTTCCACTTATCTTTTTGAGATAAGGTAAACATTACATGGTATTTTTTAAATTTAAAGGTTTTCTTTATTTTGAATTGGATCATTATTGACACAAGTAATTGGATACTTAATTCTTTAATTAAGAATTGAATTTAATCCATAATCTAATAATAAAGTCGTGACGGGAGTTATTAAATAAAAGTCCTAAATACTTTTTAATTACACAAAAAATGTAATAAAATTATGATAACATGAAAATGAAATTTTGATTTTGCAGAAATGAAGAAGATACATGTTATCCTTTGTTACCTGCATAATAACTACTACATATGCACCCACCTGTTAATCAGTTCCCTCTCTACCTGTAAACGCGGCCCCTTTTGAGTTTTTATGATTCATGCTTACCATATGAACATTATGACGAGTAAATGATGGCCTATATTTCATCATACCTGCTTTGTATAGTCATAAAGTTGTGTTCCATCTTTTCTTTCGTTACAAGGAAAAGGCAACGGAAAAAGACTAATTATTACACCTCCTTGATCTTATTAATTTGTATGACATAGACAATTAATAATTAGAAGGTAAATTTGTCAATAGTAGGTTTGACCAATTGGATTCAGCACCGTTGAAAAGTATTTTCTTGGTGACTATTTATAATGTGTGTCTTTACAATAACATCCTAATATTTATAAAAAAAAAATGAGGTTATAGTTATACTCTCCTCGTTTCTATTCCTCTTCAAACTTGAGACAGTTTCCCTGGATTGGTGATGGGAAAACTCGTGTTCACCTATCATGATCATGAGGTCTCTGGTTTGCTTTTGATTGGTCCACTTTGTAGTTTAGTAATTGTCAATTTGTCATATGAGATATTGAACGTTGGCCTTTATTTTCGTTTTTTAATTTTGGTCAACTTAAGCTCGATATTAAAAATATATATAGCTTTAAGTGTCGCATCCCTTGAGTTTGTCATTTTGATAGTGGATTGCAAAATAAAATGGTAAATAAGTTTGTCCTTATTTTCGTTTTTTTAAGGAATTGTTACGACAATTCTCCTGAATCGACTAGCTAGCTACCTCGTAATATCAAATGAATTGTTTCGTAGAATATGAGTTTTCGTGTATTTTTAAAGGCCATTCGGTTCCATGTATGGGAGCTTAGGCTACATAAAGCAGGCACTAAAAATATATGTCAAACTTTCTAATTTAGAAACATTATTTAATTAACCAAACTGACAAGTCACAATGGAGATTCGTGAGGTTTTAGTCAAAGAAGGGTCATTTGGAAAATTCTAATCTCAAAAGGATAATCTTTTGTTCAGATTTTAGGCATATAGCAACCACACGTGCTCATTCTTAATTTAACAACCAAACATTTTCCCCTATTCGATTTTTTCTAAATTAGCACACTTTTTTCGCCTATCAGCTTAAATTGAAAATTGTTTGTTGCTTACAACTTACTTTGTAAAATCATTTTTAAACTTAAAATAGTATATAACAAAAATGATATAAGAGGTGGGAACTTACTTGCACTGAGACGTGACCCAGTCTTTGTCGCCGAACACCAAAACAATCTGCTTTGTGTTGACTCTCTCTTAACTTATCAAATTTTGCCATTTCCTGCAATCTAAGGCCAAAGCGAAGAGAGCACAAAATCAAATCCAACAAGCATATTACCTTAAGGTTGTGATACACATGATAGATAATTTGATTATTTAAACATATTTTAAGATCGGTGTTTTTTCCCCGCTGTATATAGAAAAAAAAAACTTTGTTGAGAAAATAAAGTTTATATTGATAATTTCTGTTTAGAGAAATTGATCTTTAATTACTAATTACGGAATCCTTTTAGTGTACAAAAGAAAACTTATAAAGACATTTTTATTATAATTAAGCGGTATCGTAAATAACTCTTTACCCGTAGTCAAGAGAGTTTGTGTTATCTTGAATAATTAACATAAAGAGTTCTGGCACTGATTCAGAAAATCAGAAGCTTCATTCCTTTGAATTGGCAACTCAGATTTCAACATTCTCTTAGAGAAGACAATAATTACGCTGATCGGCTTGCTAAAAAAGGACCCCAGGGAGATCACCAGATTTCGATCTTTGATGTTTAATTATCCTCCCGGACTTAAGTCTAAGTTGGTTGCTAATGCCCTAGGTATCTTCTTCACTAGACATGGCTAGTGTTTCTTTTCTTGTAATTTCTTTTTTGCTTTGTATTTTCCTCCAGCATAAAAAAAAAGTTTTTGCTTGAGATAAGGATTTAATGTTTGACTTTAAAAATAATAAGAAGAAAGAAACTCAAATAATAGTTGTTATGTATATAAAAATAAAGAGTAAGAAAGGGAGAGCTGTGTTATCTTGATCGACTTACGCATTCTACCAGATTGACCGAGTTATTTTTAACATAGAGTTCTTAATTGAGATAAGTATTTAATTTTTTACTTCAAAAAAGAAACTCATATAAATTTAAATATATAGATGTCTCTAAAAAACAAAATTAAATGAGCTAGTTTATGACAAAGTTTTTTTTTTATCGGAAGTCTATGACAAAATTAAGGTGTATAGAAGTTGAGTTTAATTAATTTATAAATCGGAAGTCTATGACAGTTTTTTTTTTTTTTTTTGATGTCTCGCCCATGGCCGTGACGCACAAGGTTGCGCGGTGGTTGTCGATGACGGGGGGGAGAACTGAGAACAGACCACAACCCACAAGGGAGTAACCACGACGGCACAAGAAAAACACTCGTGCACAACCATATATATATGAACGAACAAGAACTCGAACAGATCTCAACACACAAGAACACAAGAAGATTTGAACGAACAAGAACAAGAACAGAATTGAACGCATATGAAAGAATTTAACCTCCAGAGACAGATCTGACTATGTCAAACACCACCTACTGTCGTCCCCCTTTCCGTAATCCGATGAGGCCGCCGTCACCGGACTCATCGACGTCGAGTCCTGCCATCGCGTGGTGTGGGACCATGAGGAGAAGGCCGAGTTCTGCAGGGAACCCGACGAGGAAGAAGAGGCTGCGTTCAGAGGAACACACCAGCTTCTTCGTGGGGATGAGGAGATGCAGATGAGGTAACAGCCAAAAAATAATATATTTTAATTTTAGAAGGATTAAAAATATTTTGAAAATTTTATAGAAATCAAAATCTTATTTTTTTAATTTTATTTTAATATATATAATTTATATTTATTTTATTTTATTTTATTCCTTTTGTAAGTATTTTTATTTGAATTTATTCCCATATGTTGATCATAATATTAAGAAATGTAATTTCTTTTTAATGATATATTGAGTTCTAGTATTGGTTAATAATAGTGATAAATTTAATATTAATACTATTTTATTGTCTTTTATATCTCACAAGCTAAACAAATTAAAATGAACTTTTCTCTTGTCTTTTTGAACTGCACTTGTTTAAGAATCATGATTAATCATTAATTTAATATTATAATATAAATAAAGAAACAATGTCTTATATAAATTAATCATTTCTTTATTCTAAAGACGAAAATATTGAATAATTGTAGACCCACGTGTGCTTGCATGAATGTTGCCTATATATAAATAACGCAACTTTAAAAATCTGTACCTTCTATCTTGAATATAATAGCTCTTTTTGTTGACTTATTGTTTTTTAATAACGATGTGGGAAGAGAGAATAGGCCAACCTTTTATTTTCTTAATGTTTTTTGGGTTGGAAATAAGCTTGTTCCTTTTAGTTTAATGCACAGGCCATGTATAACAACGTACAAGTTTCAATTATTCAATCTTGCAAGTAACCATTATTATCTCCTAAATTGCCGACTTTGTACATGACAAAATAAGTAAATATGTTTTAATAAACGGTTTTCTATACTCACTCTTCTCTTAATTTTATGTATTATTCAGCTTTTTTATTTATTATATTTTCTTGTCGCATTTCATTCATTTATATTCCTTTTTTATATGCACATATAAAATGATATCAATGTTAGAGAGCCTAAAATTAATTTCAATGTCTATATACATATATGATATATCCAGACCATTAATATTCTAGGTAGTTGTTTTGTACCGAGGCACAACTTTAAAATGGTTCACGAGGCTGAGGCGTAGTCGGTGCAATGTCTAAAGTATAGGCACACACTTAGATATTCGGCACGTGTTAAATAATGGTCAAACATTTAAATTGAGTACTTATTGATAATAGTGGCAATTCCTCTAAAGAAACAGACCCTGGTGAACAAAGTTATATACAGCATGCTTCGATCAATCATTATAAGGGACGTACGTATTTTTTCTATCATTCATCTTTTTATTCTAAACCCTAGTGACTTGTCATGGAGTCTCGATTGATATTACTAAAATAAGTTTAATATCATTTTAGAATTCAAGTTTGATTTTAATTCTATGTTACAAAATCAAGTAGTAAGATTTTTTATTTATATATTTTATTTTAGTTAAATTATTAGTCGATGTGGAACATTTAACATGCACTCCTCAAATTGAAAATTAAACATTTTAAGTCAAAATTACAAAATTAAACATGTGTGGGTGGTTCAATAACGATTCATTGATGTATTTTATTACCATCTTGACATTTAGGTTTCAGTCTAACTTAATCTTAGAAAATTTACTTGTAAGGTGAAAGTTTTCTCTCACTTATATATTTTAATGTTAAGTTTTGAACATATTACTAGTCGATGTGAGATCTCTAACACTAATTTTTTTTCTTCCTTTGTAACTCTTTAATTATCTAATTTATAATAAATAATATTTTTAAAGGGATTTGCTAAGATACAAATCCTTATTTTTTAGTATGAGTGTGCTAGGAAACTACACCATTGATGTATTTTAAAATATTTTCTAGTTATAACTTGTTAATGCACTTATACTAAAAAACAAGGGTGTTTGCTAACAAGCATTTATGAACATACACATTCTTGTTTTTTTAGTATGAGTATATTAGTGAGTCACAGTTTAAGATACTCGCTAGTTATAGCTTGCTAACACATTTATATTAATAATCAAGGATGTAGGGATGTTCACGAGTACGGGTCATCCGCAAATTTGAATTGACTCAAATCGATCCGAATATTTTAGGTTGGGTCATTTATGTATTTTGGTCAAAATCAAGTCGAACCAATTAAAATCATTCATGTACAGATTGTATCACGGCTTTAGATTTATAGATCCGATCAAAACTGAATCAAACTGATCAAAATTTTTAGAGCTGTTTGGTTTGACTTTAAATACTGCTAATATTGAGACTCTAAGTATCGGAACTGCAAGTATTGAGACTACTAGTGTTCGAACTTATTAAAGTATTACTTTGAGATACATTATTATTTGTTTCACCTTTTTGTCATATTTATAAAATTAATGAATCATATTTTGTTCATTTGTTTCAGCAAATTTGGTTGCAACAAATCTGGTTGTAACACAACTTATCGCAAGAAATTAGTTTGTAGGAAATAGTTGTGATTTAGACTATTATAGTAAATCTTGTTGAAGAATATTTTGTTTTAATTTATATTAGTCTATTTTAGAATATTATGTTAATGATATTAAATGAATCAATTTTACTATCATACATTTGATAATATTGTGTTAATTGTATTGGATATTTGGATAAATCACGATTTAAAATAGTAGTTCTAAAAAAAAGAAATCAAATTTAAATAAATAACCTGTTGGCCAAAATCGAACAAAACTATTCATAAATGAGTTGAATTGAGTTGGGTTTTAAAAAAAAAATTATAAAAATTGAACCAAACATAACCGATCAAATTTAATTAAGGTGGAAGTAGCCCGCAAACATCCCTACAAAGATGTGTGCATTAACAAGACTCTTTTCTAAATAATATATATTTATTAATTTTAAACATAAACTAAAATTAATTTTTTATTTTAAATGATAATAATCTTAATTATTATTATAATAATAAATATAACTAATTTTATCCAAACTATAGCCTTAACTATTACAGTTGAACAACAACTACGACGAATTTTACACTTGTTATAATAGCAATTGACACAACTAATTTCTCCTCTAGTGTTGGGGGATTTAAGTAATATGCGTGAAGTCTTGTGTTTAATTCTGTTGTCATCGTATACTAAAAAATATTGTTTAATTTTATTGAGTTAGGTTGTGCTATTTGCAAATATTGTTTTAGATCTAATACAGGTTAAGGTTAGACTGAAATTGTAATTTAGACACTCCAGTCAGATTTTTCCATGCCTTGTTATTTTTTGGACAAACAGCCATACCATTTTATTGCTTAGGGTACTTGCACAGCCAAGTCACATCGGTTCCTAACCATGGTGAATAATTAATGCAACCGAACCACATTTTCATTTTTCAGCTCTATGTACCCTCCTCCTTACCTCAATTGACAATAACATAATGCCTCACACATTGATATTTTAACCTTGCAATATGAGATAGTTCATAATTGTGAACTTGTGCTATAGCATTTTGGGTCTCCGATAACCTGCCTGTTTTGAGAATAGACCCAGCCATGTTATGTCCATAGGACAAAGGTAGTTGCTATTGGCACTTCTACTTTTCCTATTTGCACTACCCATGTGAGTGTCTTGTATTCCAAAAATGCTCTTTGACAAAAACACAATGAAATCATGATTTTGTTGCCCAAATGGGATGAAAAAAACTAAGCACAACAGAAACATAATTTCATTATACACTTGTATAATAAAATTATATAATAAAATTATATTTTCGTTGTGTATTTTCTTTTACTCTCACATAATATAACGAAATCATACATTCATTAGGTAAAGGAGGTGTGAAAAAAATACACAACAAAATTATATTTCCATTGGATATTTTTTACACCGTGAGTAAGATTAATTTTTGTTCCAGTAAATTTGAGAATACATGTGATTTCTTAACCAAGAAAAAAAAGCAGATTGAAATAGAAAAAATGAATCGGTATCCTCCCCAGCTAAATTATGTAGTAATAATAGTATTATACAGTAGTCAACTTTCAGTAAAATTTCAGCCCTTGGTTGATTTATCGCACAACAATCAAGGCGGAGAGGAAATAAAATAGACATTCTTGATTTCCGTACGTTGCAGGGAAAAACTTGCTTCAGGGGCAAGAAAGGGTTCATATTTGAAAATATGAAGTAAAATAAATGATATAATAGAGAGACGGAGAGAAAAAAATATTGTTATAAACATGTTACATAAACAACCGAACTACTTACCGTGCTAAATGGTCTAAAGATTCCAGAATTCCTTCGTAGTCAATAAGTTATATAAATAATATAATTCAATTGATATTAAATATCTCTTTAGGTAAACAAGTTTCAAATTTTATCATAAAATTAAAGTGAAAGAAACAAGTTAAAAAAAAATCTAAAGAAGTCATAAAACATTTTTATAAAGTTTAAACTTCCTTAATTCTGAACACCCCTTATATATATATATATATTTTTATTTTTTTTATTTTTTATTTTTATTTTTTTTTTATTTTTTTTCCCTTCCCTTCTACATGTCTTACGATCTTTCTTGATGTATCTGAAATGAAATTAACGCAACTATACTTTTTCTATTTCCCAGAATAGTTGTTGAGTTCAGTTTCATGAATAAAATAGGTGTTAAATAGTTCACTTTCTCATGACGGGCAAATACTATTCATAAACAGTGCTCCTACTTTCCTGAAAAAGATCGAAAAAGTTTTTTATAGGACCATTGCATGCATATGAACTCTTGAATTTTTTATTTTTTTTTGCTTCCAATGCATATGAACTCTTTCTTTTTTTTGCTTCCAGTGCATATGAACTCTTTTGAGTCATAATGCATATTATCAAAAACTTTACTGGATACTCTTCATTTGGACCACAAATTCTTGAACTCAAAATGAATTCAACAGCATAAGATGTGAAAATTAAATGTGCAGTTCTATGTAAATTGAATGCTTCTCATTTCTCTCATGTTATTATCAATTAAATAGTGTTTCGTCAAACGAGGCTATCAAGAGTAATCACTGAGTAAATGAGTTATTCTTACTTCTCAAGTAGGACAATTAATTATTGTAACAATTTAATGACTGTATGTGCTGATGAAACCGTAACTCATACGGTGTCCAAGACATGCATGTTCTATGATCTGAAAAATTAATTTTATCAGCATAAACAAAATATCGGACGTTTATACGTATGATCTTCCCAGTTCCCATTGTTAAATTCCTTCAGCAAGTGAGTACTGAGTACTTCTTAATTATGCAGTTATGCTATATTGCTATATATGAATAGCACCAGCTTCGCTTATAATAGATTCTTCTAGCTATCTTTTATTGATGAAAAAAAAACTTTTAAGGTGAATGTTTGCATAATTAATAGATAACATTGATGAAACAGAAAAATACCTCATGTAACTGCAATATTTAAGATAAAATCCATTTTGTTGATCATTTTAAGCAGTCTGCAAGTTGAATCTGCATATGAATTGCATAAATGGGGAAAATTATGCTAATTGAGTTCTAAGATGCAATAAAAGTGGCATGCAAGATCATTATTGAAAGCAGACAATATCCAGGCACTTTTCGTGTAATAAAAATGCGTACACTTCATAGTACAGAAAATTTTGCTCATTGCAAAAGAAAAAGAAATACTGCTAAACTTATAGGTAGTCCAAAGTGAAGTTTCATATTGGTGGCAGATACGTTATAACAATTGGACTTCTTACCTTGTGCACACCATCCTTCCACACCAGACCTCCAAATTCAGGTTCTGTTTGGCGAGATTGTGTTGTTAAGGTAATTTTGTAAGATAGTTTCTGGTATTTTCTTGTAAAACTCAAGGTGTCTGGCTCAACTTTAACAGAAGCACCTTTAAAAGGTGAAACCACAACATGGTACTTGGAAACTGGAAGACCAACATTGGTGGCAGTTCTGTGAACAGTCAAAACTGAAGTGGAATTTTTCAGTGGAAAAACTACAGATATGGCTGGATAGTTCAAGTCCCCTGGACTTGAAAGAGAGTGCTTGCAAGTTCTGTTTGAATACTTGGCAAAAACTCCAAGCTCAGATGTAGTAAGCTTCTGTGTGCACAGGAATTCAAAGTAGTCCTGTGGCTGAATATCATAGACCAAACCTGGGTCAAGAGCTCTTCTAGGGTTGATGTGTCCGGCACCATGATCATAAGGAGTTGAGGCTTCAGCATTTGAGGCATCTCTGAGAGGCTTGATGGTATTGTCATGAACATAAGCTGTGGTCATCAAAGCAGATTTTATGGCAGCGGGACTCCAATCTGGATGCCTAGCCTTGAGCAAAGCAGCAATGCCACTCACATGAGGGCATGACATTGAAGTTCCTGAGAGTATGTTGAACTTCACCCTTCTGTGATCTGTTGGCAAACTTGATGGACCAATGGCCTCACTCCAAGCAGCAAGAATGTTCACCCCAGGAGCCACCACATCAGGCTTCAGAATTTCAAGGGTGAGAAAATTTGGCCCTCTTGATGAAAATGCTGCCACTACAGGAGATGGTCTAACCCCCAACCTTGTAGCCTGAAAACCTAGAGTTGCAGTGGCTTTTTTACTTGTTAACACATAACGTTTGAGCTCTTTTCCTTCCTTTTCTCCAATTGCAACTGCTGGAAGGAGGTGACAATCAGCAACCAGCTCCTCTCCATTGGCTGCAGTGTTTGTGAGAATCATTCCCGCCCCTCCTGCATTTTTCACCACTTGACCCTTCTGCACTCTTGGACTAATGCCTCTGTCACAAATAACAATCTTGCCTGAAACCATTCTACGATCCAAAGTACCTTCCAAGCACAAAGATTTTGGATCAGGGATGCTTGAATTAGTATTTCCCATGTATACTAAAGGGTATTGTTTCTTAACTGAGAGCATGCTTCTTCCTTTGTAGAGTGAGGTTCCGGTTATCTTTCTTCCATTTCCAAGCCTAACATCTGCAGGAAAATCTCTATCCATTGTGCTGGCTCCAACTGTGGTGATCCAAGGTGACACATTTGTGAGGCTCACAGGGTCAGGTCCTGCATTTCCAGCAGAACATGAAACAAAAACACCTTTCTCCATTGCTCCAAATGCAGCTACAGATAAACTATCACGGTAGTAAGAGGAGACTCCACCACCCAAAGAGATGGATAGAACATCAACTCCATCAGCCACAGCTCTATCAACAGCTGACAGAATATCTGAGCTGAAGCATCCACCAGTCCAACATACTTTGTATGCTGCAATTCTTGCTCCTGGTGCCATTCCTCTTGCTGTGCCATAAGCATAGCCTAGAAAATTAGCACCATGCACTGGAGAGCCAGCAACTGTAGCTGCAGTGTGAGTGCCATGACCATCTTGGTCTCTTGGTGATTTGTATTCTGCTTGCTCATCAATTTTACCCGTTGCTGCTTCATATCCATGGTAGAACATTCTTGCCCCCACAATCTTCTTGTTGCAGTGATGTTTTCTGAAGCCTCTACCAGTCTCACAGGCGCCTTTCCAGTGAGAAGGTACTGGTCTCATGCCTGTGTCATTGAAGCTCTCACTCTCAGGCCAAACCCCAGTGTCTAGCACTCCCACTATGACATCATGGTTGGCTAGCTTTAATGACCACATGTTGTTGGTGCTTTGTGTTGGTTCAAGTCCAAGGAAAGTTGGACTTCTTGTGGTGTGTAGTTGGTACTTTGTATCAGGGAATATGGCCACAACACCTTCTTCTGCCTCTAGCTTCTCAGCTTCTTCTTGGCTCAACATGGCAGCCAGTCCATGAAAAGCAGTTTGGTAAGTATAAATGATTCTCTCTTCCTGGTCCATCTCAGCTTCTACTGAATTTGACAAAATTGATTTCACTTTTGATGAATACCAATTAAGGTGATTGGTGAAGGTGTCAGGCTTTGCTGACTTATCCATTTGAATGATGTAAGTCTTCTTGACAAACTCAGCATTTGCAGAAAAGAGTGTACTCAAGACGAGATAGCTCGCTAGAATGAGAGCCATCTTTTCCATTGGAGTGATTGGACTCGTAAACATTGTTACGTGCTAGGAAGAAGAAAAGCTATGATTTTTTAGGCATTTAGTTTTCTAAGGGAGAAAGATGGGTGGAGAGAATTTAATAGGGGTTCATGCTTTATTGTATTGTGATGTGTGTTCTGGTGCCTTAGATATTTAAGAGAGAGGAGAAGAGTGTGATCTTTACTCTGCCACCATTGCAAGGGTAATAAAAGTGCCTGGTTGTTTTGTGGAAGCCAAGTTGAATGAAGAGTTATAAGAGCTACCTTGTGGTTGGTGCTAGAAGTTAATGTGGTTATGGTCCTCACACTCTAAGCAATATTTTTTTAATGGTTTGAGCTATTTCACAATTTTTGCATCACACTTACCAACAAGTAGCATCATGTGATCTCATAATTTCTATCTTCCAAACAACATTTTTATTGTCGAAAATTCAATATATATATATTAACGCCTAATGTGATTTCGTAATGTGTTTTGTTTTTTCATTTACCTTTTAGCTAGTCTGAATATACACATTTCAAAAATAAAATATAAATTTTAACATACATGATGATAAAAGGTCTTTTGAGGACTTACCTGTTCATAAAGTTACTCAACCCACTTTTCTGATTGAGTATAACCAAGCACTGCCATCGCCATAGTGATGGGTCTAAGATCATCAAACGGTTAAATTAGTGGCTCTTGCTATCAAGGGATCAATGGAGGAGAAATTCTTCAATAGATTTAGTCCTTCTTGCACAAAAATCTAATGATGGGTCCCACTTTCACAGAATGCATGTAATTCATCTGAGCACCCTGAGTTCAGATTCCCTAAGTGGCCAATTATTCATCCACTTAATTATTTGTTTTGGAGTTGCAGTATACTCGTCTGTTTTCATGATGCATGGTGCAATCTTCAATTGCAGTTTACACATGTTGATCAATTTCTCAATGTACAATTACTGTGACACCGATATCTGCTAATTAAGTATTGGAAATGTCTGTGGGAGAGAGCATGGCTGCTTAAAGAAAAAATAGGCATATAAAATAACAGAATTCCTTTAATCATTTAGTTTAAAGATGAAACACTTGGTCTTGCCAAATGTAAAGAACATTTCGTGAATAAAAAGTAGTATTCTCTTAATTATGAAAAAGTTATAAGCCAAAGGGCTTTAATGAGTGTTTTTCACAAGCCAAAGGCTCTCTCTCTATATACTAGTAACAAAACGAATAATTGTTAAGACATGAGCATTAATATTTGAAATTGATTACAAAATTTTTCTTATTCCTAAAATCGAGTATGCTTTAAAGTTGAATCAACCCTAACATTCTTCAACATTAATTTCAACCAAATTAAAAGAGTTATTCCGGAATAGTTCTGGTCCCATATACCTTGCAGAACATAAATGTAGTATTCACTATTATCAAGTTACTTACAGACGAAGTAGTTGGCACACAATAAATTTGAGAGAATATAGTGAAAACAAGCCATGTTGTTTGGTTCATCATCTTTAACGTCTTTCCCTCAAAATGAGGATTAGTGATATTATGGATGGATTATCTGTGCTAGACTAGAACCCACTATAACAAAAGCAGAAAACAGTTCATCTTTATTGCTGACCATAGCAGCAGTAAGGGAAAGGACATCTCTTGTTGGACTTTAAAAGAAAACATATCCTATTAATTATCCTCTGATTAATGCTTTATCATTCCTATATCTAGTGATCAAATAAATGGCAATAATTGTTTCGTTTGTTGCATTAACTGGTACGGAGACAGGGTCGGAGTTGAACTTATGAAATTTTAATTTTTTTGGGTGCCATTCTTTTTTCTTTTCAAAATGTGAGTGGATAGCATCATTTTGACAAAGAAAATTGCTGATTGATACCAATTTGTAAAGCACGAAAATAATTGAGTTAACGTGAATTTTACGTAAGTTTTACTAAATAATAAATAAAATCCATTAAATAATAGTAGAATTCACACTGCCTAATGAGAATTAACATGAATTTTATCTCATAATAAAAATATATATAATAATATGTGGTTTCAAATTTAAGTTATAAATATACATTTGTATTAATTAGTAAATATTTAGAGAAAGGGTTTTGTCATTTATAATAATTTTACCCATCTTAAACAAATTGCTTTCAGTGAAACGTGTAACCTCTACCCAAAAAAATCTGAGCTTATAGGTTTAAAAATCTTTAAATGCAGCTGTCAAAAAAAATCTCTAAACACAATATTGTATCTCTTCCCTTCTCTTGAAAAAAAATAAAACAACAGTACCTTGGACAGTCCCTAACCATTTCGGGATAGGCTTTCCTTGTTGAATGAAAAAAAATAGTTTTGATTTTCTAATACTACCTTCTCTTAAATTTTTCTTATATATTTTTTCTTTTTCAATTTCTTCTTCTTTTTTAATATATTATAAATACATTCTCATTTTTTTTTCTTTCTCACACTTCTTATTCTACCAAGGGCATGACAAATATTATTATAAAACAAAAGGAAATATTGGAGGCCTTGCTGGCAGTTGTACAAATTAATATTAACTAAGATCACTTCATAGGAAGACAGTGCTCTAATGGCCCCTACTGCAGTTAGTTAGGTCAATTTTCCATTTGCAATTTCCACATGAAAACCTTTAACTTTTTTCATAAAAAAATAATCTTTAACTTTTAGCCTTTTTCTCTATGAAAGAATGCATATATAATTTACTCATCAATGAAGAACTATGAACGAAGGACGGAATTCATTAGTAATGTTAGTTTGATGATTGTAATGTAATCAGTACGAGATCCTTTTCACAAGACAGTGCTCTAATGGCCACTAATGCAATTAGTACGAGATTCTCACATCTCAACAAAAACTATTTAATAAAGAAAGTAAAGGTGCATTTAAAAAGTAATAAGTCATGTATGATGCAGCTACATAAACACCATTAATAGGAATGACAGGGTGAGGGCGGGTAATAGATCCTTTCTCCACGGTGAAGATTCACAGCCTTTGCATGCATGTCTATTAGCGGTGGTAAAAGTGGGTTGAATTGTTAGGTCAACACACCCAACTAGCCAAAAATAGGAAAGGTGGATTAAGAGTGTGTTCGGATAACATATGAGAATTAATTTTATTTCATAAAATTACGATAATATTATAAAAAAAAGTATAAGTAATTGGTTGTTTTTTATCTTCATGATGAAAAAATAATTAATTATTTATCATCATGAAATTAATCCAAATACAATATAACGCTTTGTTTGGTAGGACTGGTTTACAGCAGATGGGCGAAGACAAAAGCATAGCTAGTGATTTGGTTGAGGTTATTGAACGTGGAGATAAGGTGTTATGGAGTGAATAGGGAAGGGGAGTGTAAGCCTTGTTTCGAGGTCAAGGTCCCTCCTAAGGATCAAGTCTACTCAAAAGGGTAAATTCTGCGCGCCTTTATTCATTCACGGAAGGTTCTCTTTATACACTGTGTTCATGCGTGCATCTGTACGTAACTACTTACAAGTGGTTACAACGAACTTAACGGCCTTGTAACTAACTAACAGCCATGTTCTATTGCTTACACGTAGTCTACTAAGTATCTAGGTTTTGATACTTCTCTTCGTGGTCTTCCTGTAGTAGCTTCCATGGTTACGGTGTCTGCTGCCTCAGCGTCCTCATCATTACCCCGACCTGCAAAGATCACCTTGTCCGCAAGGTGATGAGACCGGCGAATGTCGTCCCATACTTCCCAAGAAGAATCTTCGGGTGTGAGACCCTCCCACTGCACCAAGACGAGACGAGTTGGAGGTTGGGTAGAGGAATCCATGCGTGAGTCAAGAATGGTCAATGGCTTCATGATGGGTTGGTTCTGAACCGCGTCCGGTGGAAGAGTGGAAACTGGAAGGTCTAAGGGACCGTGGTGAGGGCGTAACATGGAACAGTGGAAGACGGGATGGATCTTAGAAGCCTCGGGGAGTTGCAACCGATATGCCACCGTACCAATTCGTTCAAGTATGGGGAACGGGCCGAAATAGCGTTTGGTGAGCTTGCTGGAGGTTTGATCTCGTAAGGAGTGCTGACGATGAGGACGAAGGCGAACATAGACCAGTTGGCCCACTTCATACTGAACATCACGGCGGCTTTTATCCGCGAAAAGCTTCATATTCTCTTGAGCCTTTAATAGCTTCCGACGAAGCGTGGCGTGAATGGCGTCTCGCGTGGCTAGCATGGTATCGACAGCATCATTGCGTGATGACCCCTTGATGTAATTGGAGATGGCCGGAGGAGGCTTACCATAAGTGACCTCGTAAGGAGTGAAGTCGGTGCCGGAGTGCTGAGACGTGTTGTAAGACCATTCAGCTAGGGCTAAGAATTTAAACCAGTTTGCCGGGTTGTGGTGAACGAAGGAACGAAGATATTGCTCAATCGTACGGTTCATCACTTCGGTTTGCCCATCGGACTGGGGATGATACGCCGTACTCATGCGTAACGTCGTCCCACTGAGCCGGAAAAGTTCTCTCCAAAAGGAGCTAATAAAAATGGGGTCTCGGTCGGAAATAATGCTCCGGGGAAACCCGTGTAGTTTGCATACGATGTTAAGGAAGAGGTTGGCGACCTTAAAAGCTGTGTAATGGGCGGGTAAGGCTCCCAAGTGTACCCCCTTGGAGAACCTGTCAACGACGACAAGGATAGTCGTGAATCCATTGGAGCTTGGAAGGTGGGTCACGAAATCCATAGAGAGGTCCTCCCAGATAGTTGAAGGGATTGGGATGGGGTGTAATAGACCAGCACTCTTGCGTGTGACGGGTTTCACTTGTTGACAAGTGTGACAGTTGCGGACGAAGGTTTTGATATCACGGAGCATATTGGTCCACTGAAATTTTGGACGAAGACGATGAAGTGTTTTTTTAACACCGAAATGGCCCGCGAGAGGGGAAGCATGATATTCATGGAGTAACGCCGGAATGAAGGGATTCTGCTCGTTAATCCAAATGGCCCCCTTGAATAGGACGAAGTCACCCGATATAGAGAAGTCGGGGTGATCGGTGGGTGTCGCTTGGATTGCTTCGCGATGGCGCCGGAAATCTGGGTTCGCAAGTAACGACTGTTTGAGTTGTTGTAGAAACTCAGGGTGTGGAACCGAAAGAATGAGACATTGCCCTTGAGCGGAGTTACTTATACGGGAAAGAGAATCAGCTACTACGTTCGAATTTCCAGCTTTGTATTGAATATCATAGTCAAATCCAAGTAGCTTAGTGAGATAAAACTGTTGCTCCGGAGTTTGGATCGTCTGAGATATTAGTTCTCGTATACTACGATGATCGGTGTAAATGATGAACCGATGACCTAGCAAGTACTGTCTCCACTTGCGGACGGCGGCGACGATAGCATGCAACTCTCGGACATATGCGGAGGCGTGTTGAAGTCGTGGCCCCAGAGGTTTGCTGAAGAACGCTATGGGATGTCCTCGTTGATGAAGGACTGCACCCATAGCATAGCTCGATGCATCTGTCTCTAGCGAAAATGGTAGGGAGAAATCCGGAAGGGCAAGCACCGGCGCGGCTGTCAGAGCTAACTTGAGATCGTGAAAGGCCTTTTGAGACTCCTCGTTCCAATAAAAGGCGTCCTTGCAAAGGAGCTGGGTTAACGGTGCCGCAATGGACGCGTAGCTTCGCACAAATTTCCGGTAGAACCCGGTAAGGCCTAGAAATGCACGGAGGTCTCTTGGAGAGGACGGCCGGGGCCAATCAAGGATGACCTGTACTTTTGAGGGATCTGGTTGTACTCCCGTGCCGGAGATCACGTGGCCTAGATAATCAAGCTGACGCTGTCCAAACAAGCACTTGGATCTTTTAAGAAAGTACTTGGCTTGGGAGAGGGAACGAAAGACGCACTCCAAATGCTGAAGGTGGTCCTGGAGGGAGGCACTGTAAATGAGTATGTCGTCAAAAAATACCGCCGTGAACTTTCGTAAAAATGGTCGGAGCAAGGTATTCATGGCAGCCTGAAAGGTTGATGGGGCGTTACACAACCCGAATGGCATGACCCGATATTCATAGTGCCCTTCATGGGTCCGAAAAGCTGTCTTTGGGACGTCGGCTTCTGCCATCAAGATCTGATGAAACCCTTGTCTCAAATCTAGCTTGGAGAACCACGAGGCTTGGCCTAACTCGTCTAAGAGTTCGTCGATGGTAGGTAATGGGAACCTGTCGCGAACCGTGATGGAGTTTAAAGCTCTGTAATCTACACACATGCGCCATGTCCCGTCTTTCTTCTTTACCAGTAACACTGGAGAAGAAAATGGGCTTCTACTGGGTTGGATTAAACCGGAGTCGAGAAGGGCGGAAACTTGTTTTTCTATTTCAGTCTTTTGGGAGTAGGGGTACCGATATGGTCTGACGTTAATGGGGTGAGCTGATGGAAGTAAGTTTATTTGGTGGTCATGTTGTCGTGGTGGGGGAAGGCCTGTGGGTGCTTCGAATAGGGACTGATATTTGTTCAAAAGTTTATCAATGGCGGGGACGGGGTGAGGGGTGGTGTTTAGCATTTCGGATGAAGGAATGGGTTGTAATGATAGGTGAAAGAGGCCCGAAGTGGATTTGGTAGAGATGAGGCGTCTCACCTGATGGGCCGAAACTGGGCTAGTGTTCACTTGTACGTCTGCACGAAGGTGAATGGGCCTGCCAAAAAGGGTGAATTTCATAGTAAAATCGGTGTAATCCGTAATTACCGGGCCCAACGTTCGCAACCACTCGACCCCCAAAACGACATCGGCACCGCTTAATGGCAAAAGACGCAACGTGACCACGAAGCGGTGCTCTTGAATGAGTATTGTGGTGTCCGGAATCATCTGCTGGCAATCCAATACCGAACCATTGCCTACCATAACCCTGAGGGGCTGTGTGTCGTGTAAGGGAAGATTGAGGAACTTCGCAACTCGAGGTTGAACGAAGTTGTGAGTGCTGCCGCTATCTACGAGAATGGTAACACGAGTTTTGTTGATGAGACCGTATAGTCTGAAAGTGTCCGTAGCAGGAACACCGGCCATGGCGTGGAGACTAATGTGCGGTTGTAGAGGAGTAAGATCAAAGGCTTGAGTAGCTTCGAGTAACGTGTGGTCGTGTTCGGACTTTAATGGAGACGAGGGGTCCGAAGGACTGGATTCCGGTGAGGAGGTTTCATCGGAGTTGGCAATGAAGAAAAGAACTCGTCCCTTACACCGGTGTGAGGAGTTCCACTTTTCATCACAATTATAGCAGAGTCCCTTCTCTCGTCTATAAGCCATGTCTTCTTGGGTTCGCTGAACAAACGGGGCTTTTGGCCGTGGCTGTTGTGACGACTGAGGGTTAGAGGGGGTAGTGTTTGTGGGAGAATGGTTGAAGGGGATGCGGGTGTGCTTGCGTCTATCATTGATCTTATCTTCTTGCAAGCGAGCGAGAGCCGTGGCTTTGGGGAGTGAAGAGGGTTGAAATGCTTGTACCTCACGGCGTATCTCCGGGCTAAGGCCGGAGATGAAACAGCTGAGAAGCACTGATGGCGACAAACCGGTGATGCGATTCGCGAGTTTCTCAAATTCTGTGAGGTATTCTGTAACAGTGGAGCGTTGAGTCAACTTGAATAGGGCACCACGGGGGTCGTCGTAGACTGAAGGAGCAAAACGGGATTCGATGGCTTGGAGAAGAGCTGTCCAAGAGGTGATGAACCCATTCCGGAACATCCACTGAAACCAGCTTAATGCTGCGCCATCCAAGTAAAATGAAGCTACCATGATACGATCTTCTTCCGGAGTACCCTGATAATCGAAAAACTGTGAGATTTTGAAGATCCACCCAAGTGGATCGTGACCGTCAAACCTTGGAACGTCAAGTTTGACCGGTGGCCGCGGCATGGAAGGGGGTGTAGGGGCGGAAGAAGACATATGGGAGAGGCGTTCGCAGATGGCTTCGAACTTGTTGGCTAAGTCGGAATGTTTTTCAGTGAGGGTGGCTATGGCCTCCTCGAGGCGATCTGTGGTGGTTCGACGAGTTCCATGCTCTGCCATGGAGGACGGCAGGTCGGACCAGTGTTATGGAGTGAATAGGGAAGGGGAGTGTAAGCCTTGTTTCGAGGTCAAGGTCCCTCCTAAGGATCAAGTCTACTCAAAAGGGTAAATTCTGCGCGCCTTTATTCATTCACGGAAGGTTCTCTTTATACACTGTGTTCATGCGTGCATCTGTACGTAACTACTTACAAGTGGTTACAACGAACTTAACGGCCTTGTAACTAACTAACAGCCATGTTCTATTGCTTACACGTAGTCTACTAAGTATCTAGGTTTTGATACTTCTCTTCGTGGTCTTCCTGTAGTAGCTTCCATGGTTACGGTGTCTGCTGCCTCAGCGTCCTCATCATAAGGCTGAATGGGTCTCACAAAACATCTTTAATTTCTCTCATGGGTTAAAGAACTAAACACGTGAAGTTTTTTTGTTGAACAGGTTTTTGACAGTAATGACCTGCAATGATGGATATGCCCATGGGGGAGTAATTTTTGGTAATTGACAGTGCTTGATTGGAAGATGCAGGGCTGTAGGATTAATTTTCATAGATTTGTTAAATTATCTCTTCAAATTATTTCATTCAAATAAAAAAATTAAATCATTTTATTTTCATAATATTTTTCACCTATTTCTCTTAAAACAAACAATTCTATTTAATTTAATTTTCACTTTCTTCTCTTTTGCAATTATCTTTTTTATTTATTTACATTCACTTTATTTTTTTTATCACAATCAAACAAATCGTAATTGATTTAATCTACTAAATTTCTATTAAATTAAATTTTCTCATAATCAATTTCAAAATCACGATAAAAGTCAAAACAACAAATTATTGCTTTCACTTTTTCAATTTCCATGGTGATTTGAAGGCTAAAATGAATTCTAGTAGCTATTCAAGCATGCTATCAATTCGTCTTAGCTTGTTGTTTTAACTTGCTATCCGATGAATAGAAATTGGGATGAGGCAGGTTCACTCGTCTAATTCATCCTACCTAAACTCACTAATATTTGAGGTATATATATATATATATATATATAAATAAATCTATAA
Source organism: Glycine max (assembly GCF_000004515.6). Lineage (NCBI taxonomy): Eukaryota > Viridiplantae > Streptophyta > Magnoliopsida > Fabales > Fabaceae > Glycine > Glycine max. The sequence goes on along the minus strand of NC_038256.2, from coordinate 39,109,812 downwards.
TTAAAAAAATATAATATGTATATGCGTATAAAATAAAATAAGTGACGTGATAAAAGAAATGAACTAATATTTAAACAAACATTTATTTTATTTTTATATTTTTTGGGTGGATTTTGACGTACGGGCCAAACCAACAGCCAACCTCTAAAGTCTAAAGGGGTGGATTGAATTTCACCCATTTTCTATTGGCGGGTCAATCCTCATCACCTCGTTTTAGGCAGATTCAAGGTGAGTGGTGTGGAGTTGAGTTGATATGTGTATCTTACTTATGAAGTAGAGATGTTCATGGACTAAGTTGGGTCAGATTTGACTAATCTATGACCCAACGTAATTAAAATTATACTCTTCGTGTTCACTGTTTACTGGTATTTTTCTACTAAAGCTTCATTCTTTGTTTTAGTAGAACCACCATACATAGTACTTAATTCCCTCGTAATTTGTGTCGTTTCTAAAAATGGTAAATATTTCTTATGACGGTCTCGATCGAATTGCCTCTTGCTAAAAGAAAAGAAAATATTTTGCTTCAATAATAGACTACTCAATATTTTCCCAGTTTTCTTGCTTTGCTTCTAGTCAAGTTCTTTGAATATTGTTAATTTTGTAAAATCGAAAGTCTCATAATTAATTTCTCAATGGATACATCATACATTTTTTATTATTACATAAACAACACTCTTTCTAGACTTTATATCAGAACAATTTCCACAAGGGCACGCTACGTACTGTTATAGTTTATTAACATCATTTCATTTACAAATTTCCACTCAAGGAAGATGGATATTAACGCCATAGAAAATATTAATGTATTTAGGGTTCAGGAATCAGGACCAAATGTGAAGAGCTTTTAGTGTATACTACTAGATAAATCAGAAGTGAGATAAGGAGATATATGATTGAACCTGTGATTAAAGAAGGATTAAAAAAAACTAATATTTTTAATAAAAATTAATAAATTATTGATAAAAAATCAAAAAGTGAGATAAGATTTTGCTTTGCTGCGGTTGAATTTCACGATGCCTAGTGTAAAGGTGACAACTGACAAACCCCTTACGTAAATGGAGGTGGTGAGAATCCCAACTCGGTGCCATCACTCCCTGCTGCAGAAAATAATTAATGAAGCAAGCAACCAACTCCCTGCAACCTGCTTTACCATTTACTACAGATAGGAAAACGATATGCACATCATAAATGTGTTTGTTCACCCTACTAATTCATTTGCAGAAAAACATAGCTGGCTCGCTCCTTTGTCTCTTTAAACAAGAAGAATAGAACAACACACGATTATGACATTGTTTAACAACTAGTAAATGCGAGTAGCTTAATAAGAAATGCCTCAGTCATTTAATATTTAAGTCATAATAGAAACACTAATTAAGAATTCTAGCTATAACCAAGTTAGAATTCCTAGTCCAAGGCTAATATTGGGTACTGATTGATACAATCAGCCCATGGTCCCTTCTCGTACTCTCCAACTATAGGCCTAATACACTTCAGAACAACACTGTTGCATTTGGGTCCACTTCCCATTCCAAGCTGCCAAACCTTGTCTCCCTTGTGTACTCTTTCCTTGGCTTCCAAGTAAGCTAGTTCATACCACAGCGAGGAAGAAGACTGGTTCCCAAACCTGTGCAGTGTCATCAAAGCAGGTTCAATGTCTCTCTCTGAGAGCTTCAACCCTTTCCCTATCTCTCTTATCACTGGCCTCCCAGAACATGGCAAGCAGAAGTGCTGTATCACTGTCTTGAAATTTGGCACGTAAATTCCCTCAGACTTGATGAACCTCTTCTTGATCACAGAAACTCCATACGAAAACTTCTCTGAAAGATGCAAGATTTCAGACCCCAAAATGGAGATGTTTGTACGGAGAGTTTCACCAGCCACCTGAAGCAAGTCCCTCTTCAGTGTCACCCCAAGTTTTCCATCAGAATCTTCTTCCCTTATGGCAGAAAAATAAGATTTGTCATCAAAGGCTCTCTGGGTTCTAAGTGTCCTGACCAACCTGTACTTTGCAGTTTTCTTTGCTTCTTTCTTGTTTGAGAGAAGGATTGCTGCACTTCCCATCCGAAAGAGGCAATTAATCAGCAACTTGGACTTTTCATTGCCTGAATACCAACCTGTTGACAAAATCTCTGTGCTGAGGACAATGGCATTAGAGTTCTTGTGAACACTCAGAAGATTCTGAGCCAAATCAATGCAAAGGGCACTTGCACTGCACCCCATGCCAGAGATATTATAGCTCTTAATGTCATTTCTCATAGAGTATTTGTTAATAACAATGGAGGTTAGAGAAGGTGAGGAGCAAAAGCCACTGCAGTTTATGATAAGTATGTCTATATCAAGGGGTGAAAGGTTGGTTTTTGCTAGAAGATCTTCCACGATGGGGAAAAGAACCATTTGCACCTCTTTGATGGATTCTGTGTGGTGAGTGTTTGGAGGAATGTAGTGCAAGGAAGGGGGGAGGCATGCCTCTTCACTTTGTCCCGAGGAATGGAGGACTTTGGCCATGAAAGCTATGCTTTCACTGTCAAAAACCTCCAACATGGAAGCATTTTCAAGAAATGTAGTGAAAGGCACCCTGCAGTGGCTTGGAGGTTTAAGACATGAGAAATCCACAAGGTAAATGGGAGAGGGCTTTGAGAGGAAGTGCTTCACCAGGAAACAAAGAAGGAGGAAACATGGTAGCACAAAATGGAACAGTAGGTCCCAGTTTTGCACAAGTAAGAATGCTTCAATTAAGAAGGTACAAGGCCAAAGAAGAATTGAGAGTTTTGAAAGGACCTTTGACAAGAGAGTGAATTGGTCAGGGGGGATTGCATGGAAGAGAGGAACATGGTTTTGGTTGGAAATGGCTTCCATTATGTGATCATAGCAGTTATGGTGATATGGTCTTCTGCACAAGAAGTAGAGGTATAAATAGATGGAGTAAATAATGCGGCACATAAGAAAATAGCATTTGGCAATGGATATTGTGGCAAATGGTTAGGTGTAGCAGTTGACAGGTGAGGTCCATCAGCAGGGTTATTGACCATGTAGAAAGAACCAATAATTATCTTTTATTTTATTTGATATGGCCAATGGTTATGACTCACGGTGTTATCATGTTAACCATACCGTGTTCTTGAATACCATACTCGTACTAGAAATGTCCTGCAAGAAGTAAAAGACCAACCTAGCCTTTTGAATGTTTTACAATTAATATAGGTAGTACTAATAATATGGTCATGCAGGAAAAAATGTGTTTGGTCCAGAAAAAGAAAAAATCACCATCTTGCTCAACCATACTAGAGTCTAATATAATTTGAAATGGATTCTTTAACAGTTGTTTCTGTTGTTCACAAAGGATACTCGACTTCCTCATTTCTTCAGTCTCTAGTCCATGATATTAAGCGGAACCTCAATTCGTAGGATTGGACTATTGGAGTACTGCATCAGTTTCCCATGCCTATCGCGAAGCTAATAGATGTGTAGAGTGTAGACTATCTGGCTAATATGGGACACCATTGCGCACTATTGCACTGTAAATAAATGTTTTTTTTAAGAGATTTACAGCAGCTTATATGTCACTTAAACAATTCAACTAGATTCTTTGGTATATTATATTCATTTACCATAATTTTGTAAGAATTCTTTAATATTATATAAAGAAAACACTAAATAAAAACTATATATTTAATATTTTAAAAATGAAAATATTTAATATTCCTTTCTTTGAATCTTGTATATAAGAAATAAATGAATATGTTTTATATTTTAATTATAAAAAATAAAGACTTATTTTCAAATAAATTAATTACTAGTTTTCTTTTAATATATTTATATTTATTACTAGATTTAATAAAGTTTATCAATAAAACAGATAGTACTATTTTTTTATATAAGTGAATCCACTCATTAACCTATTAATAATAGTAAATCATATTTATTAGTGAAAAAATTATTATTTTTTAAATTAAGAGTAATATTATTTATATAACCATTATTCAAATTATTGAATTATATAGATATTTTTAAAACAAAATTTAAAATAATAACACTTATTTAAAAGTAATTAATTAAACTATTTTTATGAGTATTATAAATTAATTAATTTTATATTAAAAATAACAGATAGAAGAATTAATAAAATAATCCTATAGATTTAAATTATTGTTTTAGAAGTAAAATATTTTATAATAAAATCTGTGGCACTTGATTCATTAAATAATTGGCGTATATTGATGTAAACCTGAGTAGGAGCGGATCGTTTGATATGAAGGTTTGGGATGACCCCACTTTTGGTGAAGGAATATAAGTCTGGGTAGACGTCACTTCCGGTGAAGTAAAATAAGTTCGGGTGGGTAGACGCCACAAGGATTACCTTCATAAGTCTCATGATTGGTTCAACAAGGAAGCCAGATAGAAACTCTCACCCAATTTTATCCAATGCCAACAATTTTTTTTTATTCAAAACAAAAATTCATACTTATAGTGTAGCTGAACAAAAAGATAAAAAATAAACATGAGTCTTTTAAACAGTTTTGGCCAAAATTACAATAAAAATAAATTATAACTAAAAACTTATTTAACTTGGGTCTTCAAATTAGTTTGGGCCTTCAGCAATAATTAATAATCTTGCTAGTGTCTCTGGCTCTGGACCTTCATCCTTCTCCACTTGGGTCTTCGTCCTTCTCCACTTGAAACTTTAGTCTATATTTAACCAGTTTCATGATTCTCATCATATACAGAATAAATAGACGATGGAATTCCATAGAGAGCGGCGGAAGTTATTGCTACTTCATTAGTTTTGTACCAAATATACACAAGAGACCAGGAATTTGGGATTCACTCAATTAACACCAGTTTTACGTGTTTGGTTGATTTACATTTGGCTATATTTATCAAATTTTTTAAAATTGAGGCGGGTCTCATATTTTTACACTTTATTTTAATTTAAATATTTTATTTTTATTTCTTTAAACCAAGCTCATCCTTAGAAAAATTCTATGATACCTGTTAGAAAAATAAAAATGCAGTAATTAACAAAAAATAATTCATGTTATCTTTAACTTTAAAAATGATAGATAAAAAAATTCTAAAAAATCACTTAAAAAGTATTGAATAAAAATATTTATTTAAATACAAAAATATTTTATATTTATCAAATATTCTTTAATATACGTACATTTATCTGAAACATTAATACATGTAAAAGAGATATTACATTTATAAACGCTGGATGTGGTCACAGCAGGCATTGGCTCCAAATGTTATCTTGGATATGGGAGAATGAGAATGAAAGCCTCTCTTAGTCTCTATTCTATTTGTCTGAACTCTGAACTTTATACTCTGCTAAAGTATTCTCATAACTTGATGGTAGCATAATTGTAAAATTAAATACAAACAGTCCGGACAGACTTAGGTGTATTGAAGTGGGCTAAATGCTCCATAAATTTTCAAGGAAGTACTCTTTAAATGCTACATATATTTTCTTTAGTTATAAAATCTTTTTCAGAAATTTGTTTATTTATTTTTATAAGATATTTTTTTATTTTTAGATGTATTAATTATTTTTTCTTACATATTCTTATTTAATTATTTTTCTCTAAATATTAATGAAAAATAATTAAGTGAGCAGAGAAATAAAAAATAATAATTTTGAAATGATGGTATAGTAATTGACAAATTTAATATGATTAATTAAATTAATTACTTTTTTTTAAAAAAATTAAATTATTTAAAAAATCTTATAATTAGAGATCGAAAAAATACGTGTATACAAGAGAGCTACTGATAAATTTTAAAGTGTTCATATATGTATGAATAACTCAGGATCATAATTCAAGGAATATAATGATTTTGTGGGTTGGAGTCTTACATACTAAAAGCAACCTAATAAGTTTAGTAGGAGGAAAAATTCCACAAAAAATTGCTAATCCTTTTTTCTATTAGAAAGTCGATAGCTACGTGTACACAGTGATTGATATTTGCAGAAGAGAAAAAGAAGAAAAAAAACTAGCGCCGTGTAAAGAGAGAACAAAGATATGAAAATACCGTACATAGAACAATAATTTTGAGTTGATACAGAACAGCAGAAGTTACTACTAATTTTGAGTTGCTTTGCGTTAAACACACTTTTGTTTCTTTACTTAATATTTGAAATCTGGCTTCAAACATCTGTAAAACAATGAAATTGCACCTGTACGTGAGAGTTTAGATACGTTTCATAGTATCAAACGTGGAATTGAACACATTCTTAGATCATTGTTTTTATTAAATCCCAAAATTTGGATTTGCAAAGAACTGATACAACAAATTTTATTAATATTTCATAATCCTCCTTTTTTTAATTGGTAATTTCCAAATATTGATATGTGCAGCAAAACACGTTCTTCACCGGTGCATCGGTTGGGCACTAAAAGACTAGCAGGAATGAGCTGAAAAACAAAACTGGGGCATTTGTTTCATGCCCTCCCACTATTACATCTTGTATGTCCATCATCCTATTTCTCTTATTACATTTTAAAAACTTCATTTCAAAATAAAAATTTGCATTCTAAAATGGAATTTTCATTTTCCACTGGAAATGCAAAATGCAATAGCCCAAAACTGGTCAGCTACTGGGCTTTAAACCCATCTCATCTTCGGCCCAGACAAATAATTAAGATGCTATAACCTTAACATTATACTTAATTTTATAAAGACTAATTAAAACATAACTTAATAACAATAGCCAGAAAGATTATTTAGTTTGATTTAATTTTTATTTTAATTTATGAAATTATTAATAACATATCTAACAGTTTGTAAATTGATTCAAGTCAATATTTGATTTGATATACTAACTGAATATGTAAAATAATTTTTTTAATAAATAAAAAAAATATTTTAAGAAGGAAAATAATGAATTACTGTTTGCACATGATATTGACCTGTTAATAAAATCTTAATTTTTGTATAATAAAGAATAATTCTTTTTAGAAAAAAACTGCTAAATATAATGACAATGATTGGTTTGGGGTTAAAAAATTAAGAATTTTTGTATAATAAAGAATAATTATTTTTAGAAAAAAAATGTTAAACATAATGACAATCATACGTTACGTTGAACAATGTTTTAAGGTATATATAGACATCAAATGTAGACATTTTTCTCATTGAATATTTGAACCTTAGTATAAGATTGCTTTTCTAATACGATAGAATTCTCTCTTTTTTTAATTTCTTTTTTAACCCTTACATAAAATATAAAAAAAGTTAGCTGATAAACTTCAAATATCATACATTAGAGAAAAACATATTAAAAATTAAATAAAAATACAATATTTGGAAAAAAAAAAAGAAGTAAAGAAAGAAATATTTTCAGTAAAGAAAAGAAAAACATACAATTGAAAAATGTAAAAGAAAAATAAAAAATACTCTTATTTTAATAATACAGTATGATTCCTTTTTTTTTTTTTTGTAAAATTTCTCTTTTAAATTTTTTATATTATTTCGATAGTTGATAATGAAAAAACCGAAAAATGTTAACAAACAAACTTTCAATAATACTATATATTAGACAAAAGGTTTAATCACTCTTTTATATTTACTACATCTTTTCATCATAGTTCTTATAGTTAGACATTTCATTTTGGTTTCTTGTAAAAAAAAATTGACATCAGCCTTTTGTTATAAAAGTTTTTAACCCTAGTTTTTAATGTATAAAATCGTTTAACGCGATTACGATCGTTTAAAACTGCTACATTTTTACCGCCAAAAAATTTAGACAATTTCAGTTTTGCTCCGATTAATTAAGATAACAGACAAATGATGATCTAACAATTACTTTTTTTTTTCTTCATTTCACTTACTTCCCTAGATCCTTGAATCAAACAAATATAGCCTATAAATGGGCGCAATAAAGTGAAAGCAGTGAGTAAAAGACGCCTTTTGCTTCGTGAGAAGTAATTGCAAACAGGAAATTGGACCCGCGAATAATTGGAATGCATCCATGGCATGATGATGAGATGACATTCAGTAAAGTAGGGACCCCCAACAAAATGCAAAGTAAAATCAATGGCATCTTTACTTTCCGTGTGTCCCTTCTCCATCTTGGACTCGTGCCACATACAAACACCAAAACCCACTTACTACACATTCATTCTTTTCCATTGCCATAAGCATATATATATATATATATAATCAATATAATTTGTAGATAATTTTATTTTTGAAGTATGTGATTAATGATTTGATTTTTTATCCGTGCATATATAAAAAAAATTATTTGAAAGAGATCAATTTTTTAAATAAATTTTAATAGTTTGAAGGATTACTTCTTAACTCTTAACTGAAGAATATGAGTTGAAAAGAAGATAGTATATATTAGTACCTAGAGAGGGCACAATAACAAGTAACAGAACAATAAGAGCATCATGGTTAGGCTATGGTGCTCTTCTCTCTTAATGACAATCTTATTCCAACAACTCATCAGATTGTGCATTTCTTGGAGTGTGCAAACCCCAACACCCCCATTGCCAATCCTCCCTCTCCCAACATATTCCCAGTTGCAATGGCAACAAAGGGAGATCATAATGTTCTTGCATTTTGGTGTGAACACATTCACTGACAGAGAATGGGGCACTGGCCAGGAAAACCCAGCAATCTTCAATCCAACAGGGCTCAACACCACCCAGTGGGCCACTGTGGCAGCAGATGCAGGAGTTTCATTAATGATATTAACTGCAAAACACCATGATGGCTTTTGCCTATGGCCTTCCAAGTACACTGACCATTCTGTCATTAGCAGCCCCTGGCAAGGTGGCAAGGGTGATGTTGTTCAAGACTTTGTCAATGCAGCCACTGCACAAGGAATTGATGTAGGGATCTACCTTTCACCTTGGGATAGACATGACCCTAGATATGGCAATGATTTGCTCTACAACCAATACTACTTGGCTCAACTACAAGAGTTGCTCAAGAAGTGAGTTGAGTTCCCCTTCTATTTTTGTGTTCTCTAATTCATTTTTCTTTTTTTTTTCTCAACATGTATCGAAAAATAATCAGACACTAAATATGAATATCTTTTTAAACAGATATCAGAATCTTGGTCCTTCACGTTAGGAAAGACTAGTCTCTAGACACAATCCAATTGATTTGTTAATTACTTTGTTTGATGCATTTTAACAATATATTGTGTGTTTTTTTGCCTTATTAGATATTCAAATGTTAGAGAGATTTGGTTCGATGGAGCAAAGGGTGCCAATGCAAAAAATATGACCTATTACTTTTCAGATTGGTTTTCCATGGTGAAGGAGTTGCAGAGTTCCATCAACATCTTCTCTGATGCCGGTCCTGATGTTAGGTGGGTGGGAGATGAAACAGGTTCTGCAGGGTACACATGCTGGTCTACCATTAATCGAACCTCTCTATCCATTGGAAGTCCAGACATCATTCAGTAAGTTCTGCTTCTAACTTCTAAGCGAAGCACTCTAAAAAAAAATTTGCCACTTTTTCACTTTGTTAGTTGCACTGAACTCCATAGTGATCTACAATGATAATGTATGAAAGGTAAAGCTTCATTGGGGGGCTAACTTTTCTTTATTGAGAAAGTGCGCATTCTTTTTCACCCATAAGAAAAAAAAAAGCACAGAAACTGCTTTCTAGTTTGAGCCGTGTTCAATTATCTCAACCGACCAAATGGGTTACCAAACTTGGTTATCATTTATCAATATAGGAACTTACTAGTATTTTTTTTCCTGATGGCATTTGTTTCTGCATCAAACTAATAATTAATAACATATTTATTGGAATCAAAATCAAATCTCTCGAAATGCACAAACCATAATCATGAAGGTGTATTATAGAGATACATGCAGCTAGGTACATACAATTTTTTTTCTTATGCTTAAGAGTTAGTAGTTAGAGAGTTGATTTAACCAGCCTGGACACTTGATTATGCAATGCAGGTATATAAATACTGGTGATCCAAAAGGGACTGATTGGCTACCTGCGGAATGTGATGTCTCCATTCGGCATGGATGGTTTTGGCATAAGTCAGAATCACCAAAAAAGCTAAGTGAACTACTTGACATTTATTACAATTCGGTTGGAAGAAATTGTGTGTTACTTCTAAATGTACCTCCTAATACAAGTGGGCTTATAACTGAAGCTGATGCTAATAGATTGAAAGAGTTTAGAAGTGCAATTAACACAATTTTTCATCAGAATCTTGCTGAGGATTGTTTTGTTAAAGTTAGTAGCCAAAGAAGGGGTTTCGGGCCAGAAAAGATGCTAGACAGCGAACACTTGTGGTCATATTGGGCCCCAAGGGATGATGATGGTGAAAAGGACCATTGGATTGAAATATGGGCCAAGGAAGGGAAATTCAGATTCAATGTGATTAGAATACAAGAGGCAATTGGTCTTGGTCAAAGGATCAAACGGCATGAAATCTATGTGGATGGTAAATTGATCATCAAAGCCACAACAGTGGGTTACAAGAGGCTTCATAGGCTTAATGGGGGTGAGGTGCACGCTCGTGTGGTGAGGATCAGAATCAGAAAGGCAAGAGGAGTGCCTCTTATTTCTTCCATTGGCTTGCATTATGATCCTTTCTGGCACTCAAAGTTTACTCCAACCTGAAGAGTTAAGTAAGTTTTGGTAAAGGAGCATAACTGCAATAAAATAAATAGCCTTAAGAAGAATATTGAAATAGTAGTATTGTTCTATCAGTAAAGAACAAAAAATAAATTTACTTTTAATTTCTACATCCAATGTGTTCATTGTTTTATCGTAACGAGGAACTAAATAAATATTGGATATGCTGTTTTCCATTATCATTCTTAAATAAACTACTATGAATAATTCCCATCCAAGATTTTCTTTTTCTTTTTCTCGGTGACCATTCAACTGATTCAAGAGTTTTTTTTTTTTTTCTTTATGGAGACACGCTCATCGTGATTCGTGAGATTGACTCCAAAATTCTAGATGAACTTCACACCAAAATAATTTATCAACATTAATTTGACAGTGATAAAATACTAGATAAAGACGGGGGCGTTCAAAATCTGTGTCTTAGCTTGCAATACATAAATTATAAATGTGCAGATGTGGAAGAAAAATACTAGCACCATTTATTTTTTTATTACAATTGCACGGTTTTTTTTTTTTACAGAATTGCACCGTTTTTTTTAACAGGATTGCACCTTTTATTTATTTAATATGAAGTTATTTCCGTATGTTTTCACCGTTTATTTATTTAATTATTAGTTAACAAAAAAAAATAACGTTTCCATTATCCCACGAAATACAAGTAAACTATGATTAATTTGTTTAGTTTAGTAATGAATATTAATCTGGTGATGTTTTTTTAGTATTATGCAGATTATCAAAGGTAAAATTCTAATTTTAATTAAAAATAATATTTAAAGCATTGTCGCCCTAAATTTGCATATTAAATGTTTTAAGTTATTTTAAAGGTAACACTCAAAATGTTGTATTCTTCATCCTTATCAAGAAAATAAATGGTTAAAAATGAAAAATAACTCTGGGAGTATTTTTAAAAAAAAAAATTAATGGTTACGACTATTTATTCATTATAACTATTAAATTTCAAAATAATAAATTATAAGAATAAGAAATAACTTTTTTATAATTACTCTGATCTCTTGGAGTAACTTAAAATACTTAAAAATTCTATTAGCCTTTTTATTTTTATAATATTCCAGTTTTTTTTAAGAGGGCAACAGTAAATGATCATCTAACGTCATTTAGTATTTTCTATTGGCACTACATTTAATGTTCATTAATGTTATTTTGTCATTAATGTTATTAACTTTCGATCTTGAGTAAGGAACCTGTGGGCTTCGGCAAAACGAGGTCAGCTTCCAACACTACCTACCTATTCATTTAAGCTATTTCTATATCCATCTCCTGTTTTACTAAGTACACACTTCTTTCTTTTTTAAAATCAAATTACCTAAATAACCTTTTCTTTTTTAAAAAAAAAAATCTCTCTCACATACTGCCTCTTTCATAGCAACAACATTCAAGTTTTTTTGCTGTCTGTCTGTATGCAAACTCCTTCCCCAGGCAGATTCTTGGACCCGCCTGTGTCACAACTATATCACAATAATTAAGTCTCAAGTTCTATAAGAGAAATGTTCTGAAACGACAATTGCTTCTGCTTATTTTAGTTTAATGCATAAACAAAAGTAAAAGGTTTAGTTCAATTCCCTACCTGGAAGGCTGTGAACTTAAAAGGGCTTTCTTTCTTCAAAATTCCATTTTCATCTGGCCAACTCTCTTCATCCTTCCCATGAAATATGGTTGGAATGACACAAGATCACCTTTCCTCACACTATATCGATCTGGCCACGTGTCATCTGAAAAACAAAACTTGCCTTCCTAGAAAACCATCATAACATTGGTTAGTGAACCAAACACAGAAACACTCATCACCAACACTGATGATGCATGTTTCAGTTCATGTTAAAGGATATAGCTTTATTACCACTGGAACTGCTGGGTGGAGCCTGAGTGTTTCATTCAATGCTGCATTCAGGTACTGCATCTTCTCCCTGTTTTCTTCAGTTACTCTAGCTGCAAGTTCATCAATGGTTGATCCAGCTTCTACATTTGTTGTCTGTCTAATCTCTTGTGCAATCTTCTCCTGCACATGAGGGTTCTTGCAAAGTTCGTAAAGAAACCAGGAAAGAGTAACTGATATTGTATCTTTCCCTGCAAGGATAAAACTCAAGGAAATGTCTCCAAGGTACTTTGGATCAGTTTCTTCCAATTATAAACCTTGACAAGATGTCTCCTTTCACCACCTGCAAAACATTCAAGTTGCCAACAAATTATACATAACACAACAAAGAATAGTAAGTTAGTAACCAATAATTTTAGTACTTGTTCTCACAGGAGAATTATCTTGTAGCTTTTGGGCTTGCTCAATCTTGGTTCTGATTAGTTCATAAACGAATTCATCGATCACTCTTAAACTTTTGTTAAGTACCACTTCTGATCCAATGTTCAAGAACCGTATAATCCTCCAGAGAAATTTAAAATACCGATACATGATAGCAGCACTTACTTCATCAAAAGCATTGGAGAACTCTGTGCCTTGTTTATAGGTTCCACACACGGTGTCCAGTTCAACACCAAGGACAACCTTGCATACAGAATCTAGAGTTGCTTTCATGAACAAATCCTGCAAATAAGCAAGAAGCAGAAGAGACCAAGATTTATGGTTATTAAGGAACAGAAGAAGGGCTTTGTTTTGTGAAGCAGTTTTGCACTAATAACATCTTTACCTGCATCTCAATTGTTTGAGATTGCAGCTTCAGACACTATCTCTGCAAGTATTACTGCATTGGACTTGAATGCTGAATTCTCTCAACATTTTGGTTGAGAATTGATAGCTTGCTGCCTTCCTCTGATGGCGCCACTGCTCTCCATCCATCGTGAATATACTATCTCCTAGAAAATCTGACAAGACACTATGGTGAAACCAACCCTGCCACAGATGAAGACATTTTGAGGCTAAAACAAATGCAACCATATGTGGAAGTTTTTAACAGGGAAAATTAAAAACATATTCTTCCCCAATCATAATATTCAAATTGAAAACATCAAAATAATATTATACTACAGACTAGTGGGTATCCGCAAAATGGATATCTTGTTAGCCAGATTAGTGCATGTTTGGATTATAGTTAAGAAAATTTTAAAGTACTTTTACTTTCACAGCAACAATTTCTTCTTTCTTCATTTTTGCAAAAGTACTTTCCAAACTTTAAAACAAACATAATCTATTCACCAAAAAAAATAAACACACAAACATAGTCTTATAAGTTGGCAGAGAAAAAATTCATTTATTTTATCCACTATTATCTAATTAATTTTCCAAATCCTATCTAGTATGAATTTTTTTCATCATCCTTATCCTTAGATACCCTGAATATATAAACATGTTTTGCAACCGAACCATGAATTTCCATATCAGAATGATGCATGGATCATAGTTATAAGTTACCTTGCCGTAGTTTGCGAAATTTGTGGTGAGGATATACTCAAAATTAACAGGGTTTGCAGTGTAGACCTCAGTTCTGATGAAGCTAAGCAACCTGTAAGTTTTCCTCTGGTTTGTACGGTCGATCATGTAATCGAGCAGCCTATGAAAGTTGAACATTTGGTGCATGACCGTGCCAGCAACAGGGTGGTATCTTCTTTTCTTGTCAAAATATCTACTGCCAATGGATTTTGATAATAATAGCAATTAAGATAACAGCTATTACGAGCTTCATTTCTCTCCCGCTCTCTTTTTCTTTCTGAAAATGAGTGAACTTTAATCCTAGTGGAGGCTAAACATGTGCAGTGGATGCAAGAAAAATTCCATGACATGATATATTCAAGTTTGACGAGCAAGTTTTCTACCAAATTAGTCATTTCATGATTACAAAGTTGGGCCAAGGCTACCGCATAAAGTTGTATTGGAATAATAATATACAGACATCACCACTGTATATATAATACACTATTGTAAACATTTATTATTTCCTTTTATCTTTTTCTATAAGACTATATTATGTATCAACCTATAATTATATTTAGAGCAAATGTGTTTTTGGTTTCTATACTTTCAATCAAGATAAAGATACTTATGATTTCTTAAAATTTTAGAACCAAACTCATAAATGTGAAAGTACAGAAACTTTGATCATATTTAACTGAAAATTTATAAACAAAAAATATTTTTTCCTTTATATATTTTCTCTCTTTATCTAGATATCAATTAGGGCTTTGATCACATTTTGTATTAACTTTGATCACATTTTGTATCAACTCCACAGTTTCTTCTATCCTCTGCTTTTGTTCTTCCTTTTTTTTCCAGACCAACTGCTTTAAAATGTTTGAAAATGTAAGTACTCAGTTAAGGAGTCAGTTTTATAAGAATTATTAAAACGATGTTTAAACCATGCTAGAAATATTATGTTCGCTGGTTAATTGGAATTTACCACGCTTATCGTAAAAGTATAGTATAAATATACTAATACATCAAAATTTCTCCTGTGGATGACGGAATATAAAAAGCTAACTTACGCTTCCTCGCAAAAGAATTAAAAAATACTAAAAAAAAGTGTATCAATAACAAAACAAAAACACAAGAGTATGTTAATGGGGGGGGCACATTGAATCCATCTGAACTTGAATCCTCCGAAGGCCTAACCAACATCAACTGTTTTCTTCATTCACAACTGTAGTAGTCATCTCTCCATGTGGTTGTATCACGCAGCAATGCTCCTCCCACATTGAGCAGAGTGAAAACTCAACTCCCTAAGTCCTTTCTCAGCTTCACCATCTCTTTCCACCCCAGTTGCCGCCACGTCCACCTCTTCCGCCACCATTGGAGAACCTACCATTCCTGCCTCCTCCACCTCTTCCACCAAACCGGTAACCACGACCACCACCATCACCAAATCTGCCACCTCTTTGGTGTTGCTCCATCTGTTGCAACTGTGGCAATGTTTTCACTATCTCTAAACTTACATTCGAGGCATTTTCCTGACCTGAAGGATAAATGTGATTGAATGAAAAATAGGACCAACATAAAAGCTATATATCTAGAAATGTAGACCCATAGTGATAGTTCAAGCCTGAAAAGATACTAATTTGAAAGTGCTCAAATCCCACGTCAACAGTTACGTGGAATTTTAAGTGTGACTTTTTCATTTAAAGGGATTTTTCTGTAGTGCTCAAAATTCCAAGTTAATATAGTTAGGTGGAGCTTTACCGTTAAGATATATGTCTAAATCTTTAGCTGCTACATCAAAAACAACGCCATTTCCATCAGCAGTGATTGAAAGACCTTTCACGGCCTCAACCTTCTCTTCAGGCAAAAATCTCCTCAAGACTCCATAGGCAAAACTGATAACACAGCCAATGAATTGGAAAGTCAAACAAGTTGAAAATGTTCACACAAGTAATACTCCAAATGTAGTTTTGTTTTCATTCAAATAATCAGAATATTTCCATCAAAATGATTGTAGCCATCAGCATAATCAACAAACACAAATTATAAACAGATGCAAAATAATCCCAGTCTACATTAATTTGAAATTTTTGAATGCTTGATTTCTTAAGTTTCTATATACTTCTTTTAAAGCAACATCATGTAATGCCATAATTTGTAACAAGGGATTTTCTCACGATTGGGTGTAGATTGGTTTGCCAGTCTCAAGAAGTAATGTAACATAGTTCTCCATGGAAGTTAGAAGTGATCTTTGCTTTACTTCAGTATAACCCTGCATATTACATGATAAGACAATTTACCAGGTCAGAGAAATAACAAATGAGGGTTTAATATATTTAAAAGAAAATTTGCAAGAAAAACACAAATGGAGAAAATTGACTCACAACAGCCTTTGCAAGAGCCTTTGCCAGTAATTCAATGACTGGTAAACCAGAATTGTTCAAAAGATCTTCAGCAGCAGACTTGAATGCAGGAACCACACTACATTTTATGAAGTATGTTAACAGCAAAAGACAGCATCAAACAGATGACACAGTTAGCAAGTAACAAGCATACCTATCAGACACTTGGATAATCATTTCAGCAGCTTCCCCACTAACGGCTTTGGCAATATCATCAGGCTGAGGAGCAGATACGTGTTCAAATTTTACACCAGACTCTCTCTCTATTCTAGATATGTTCGATCTTTTTGGGTCATAAAGCATAACAGCAACCCCAGTATTACCTGAATAAAAACCAAACCACAGTATAACCTTAAAATCAATAACTCCAATATCACAATAGTAAACCAATAGCAAATCCTGTAAAGATACCTGCTCTTCCTGTGCGTCCAGAACGATGGATATAGGCTTCTACATCCCGTGGGGGTTCACACTAAATCAAAATACAAATATCAGGCATACAAGGTAGTGACGAAAAAAAAAATGATCTGATACATTGTATTTACAATCATCAAAAGTACCTGTATAATTAACTGAACATCATTAATATCAAGACCTCGAGCTGCCACATTTGTGGCAACTAATGTCATGAATTTCCCAGACCTAAAGCCAGACAGTGTAACCTGCAGGGGACAGGACACAATTAAGAGACAGTAAGAAACCACAAGGGTGGCACACACTATAATTAAAATAAATTGTGAAAAACAAAATACATCAGTCCATAAGGATATCAAAGTTTAAAGTAACAGTTCATAAGTCAATAACTAAACCAAACTTCAGGTAATAGCTCACCTCACGTGTTGATTGCTGTATGTCACCATGGAGAGCTTTTGCTCCAGTCAAGATCCCTGCAAGCTGAGAAGCAGATTCTTTTGTCTCGGTAAAAACAATTGTCCGGCCTCCACTGAACCAGAACCATGAAATCAACAATGAACATTAAAATTCAATATACTCGAAACAGATATCATATGTGAATAAAAAAAACACATTGAATAATAAAATCACCTGCTATAACAGCGAATAATATCTGGGATAAGTTGGGCCCTGGCAGAACTAGTACAAGGAAGAACAATATGCCTAACATTGATGCTGGCCTTCATTTTTGTATTTCCAACAAGGTCAGCAGTTTTCTTATCTGGCTTCAAAAATCTTGCAGCAATCTGGCACAAATAGAAACCAGGTAACATTAAAGACCCTAAATATAACATCCAATAAGTATAAAGAAGTAACCATTGCATAGAAGCATACTTGCTTAACCCAGTCTGGCAAAGTAGCACTGAAAAGAAGTGTCTGAACTTTATTAACATTTTCTACCTTGCCTGCAAAATATCAAACAAGAGACCATTGTGTTACTGAAAACATCCTATCATCCAACAATAGTGAATGAACATGAAATTTTGGGTAATACTAATTGCAAAGCATCGTGCACTAGAAGATATGAAGAAACATTTTAAAACAATCTTCGGAAACAAATTGGTCTTGTTGAACAGCAAACTAGCTCAATTTATTAGAATCAAAAGACTTGCAGAAAGAAAAATGATGGTTATATTAGTCAAAGCAATAGGGTAAACAAATAAAATGAGCATGAAAACAATAACAGCATGGGTTGTGCCAAGGAAGCATAAAGAGCATTGTCTCCAGTTCAATTCCTGTGTTTAAAAATGTGAACTCTACTATGAAGATTTATTATGATTTATCAATAATTTAGAAGATAAGTTGTAAATAGTATTAGTATCACAAATTCACAATGAGTTTAACATAATTGATGCAAAAATTGAGACTTAGCAGCACCCGATGCCCATGCATTGGAAAAAAAAGATACCTAGAATCATTTCAACATCTTCAACAAAACCCATCCTCAGCATTTCATCGGCTTCGTCAAGGACACGAAACTTTAGTTGGCTCAGGTCAATATTCCCTTTCTCGATATGATCCTGCACCAATACATCCCAGATGGAAATCACAAAATATTCTCATTTTTTGTCTTAAAACACACAAAGTCTAGCTTTCGCACAATCTATTTTTGCAAATAATGTACATTCATACAAGGAGATAACAAACTAGCTACACATAATCAAAACTAGTGTTAATGCACTTACCTTCACACGACCTGGTGTGCCAATGACAATATCAACACCTCTCCTAAGCTTAATTTCCTGACCTTGATACGGAGCTCCGCCATATAAACAACATGAACTCAATCCCATTGCCCCACCATAAACATCAAAATCAGCATGCACCTAATGCACAAAACACTCCTCATTAAAAAGAATGATACATTCACCCTGAAATCCACAGGTACAATACTCATGCATAGAAGTACATACCTGACAGGCCAATTCCCTAGTAGGTAGAAGCACAAGAACACTTGGAGTCCTCCCGAAGCCAGTCTTTCTTGAAGCTTTTGTTGGACCATTTATTAAAGACTCTAATATGGGCAACACAAATGCCAGAGTTTTACCCTACATTTTCACCAAAGGAAACAATTGAGATAAAAAAATAAATAAACAAAACCCTTCACACCACTCAAAAACCATTCACCTAAATAAATCTAATCATGCACAATTCCAAATAACAAAACAACAACAAAGCTTAACCCCCACTAGGTGAAGTTAGTTAAAAACCAAAGCTTTAGGAATATTATTAAAGAATTAAACAAAACAAAAAAAGACAAAAAGGGTTTGTGATAAGAAAAGATACAAACCTGACCGGTGCGAGCCCGACCGACCAAATCAGAACCATCGAGAACGGTGTCGAAGGTCATGGCCTGAATGGGAAACAGTGATTCGATACCCTTCTCCTTCAATTTTTGCCTCAAGGGTTCCGAAATCCTGAAGTTGGAAAGCGCGTTGGGATCCTCCTTCTTTTCTCCATTAGCCTCCGTGACCAAAGGCTGTTCCTTTTCTTCGGACTTAACAACCTTTTTCTTCTTTTTCTTCTTATTCTTGTTGTCGTCTTCTCTGGAAGCAGGTTCGGGTTGGACGAGGTCGGAGCTGGTCTCGTCGTCCCCATCGTTGTTGTAAGCGGCGGGGGGCATGGCCTCTTGTTCTAAATCTGAAGCCTTGCGCTTCTTCGTCTTCTTCCCCGAAACCCCATCGAGGTCGGGATCGGTGAGGGACTGGGTTTTGGTTTTCTTCTTGGCAATAGGTTTGGGGGTGTCAGGGTCAGAGAGAGAGAGCGAAGGCATGGTTGTGTGGTGATGGCGGCGTGGAGAGAAAGAGAAAGGAGTGAGAGATTTTCTCCTGCTTGAAAGGGGGTATAGCAGTGAGGTGCAGAAGCAGGAGAAGAATAAGGAGTATGCGCCGACCAAGGTTTTCGCGGTGGAAACGTTCTTATAGTTATACACCTCTCACAACCTCTAGACCTAATTCTTTTTTTTCTCTTTTTCTTTTTCTTTGCTAACGGTTCATTCTAAACTCTCGCAAATTGCAACTCTTCCTTTTAGGTTAAATTAATTTAATTGATGAATGATTATTTTAATGATATTGTAAATAAATAAATATACATATGTTTAGAATTTTAAATATTACTTCACTCGATAAAAATCTATGTTAATCATGATTGGTACATATTTATTATATTTAACGACAATTTAAGATTTTATTTATTGATGATGGAATGATGAAATATATAGGTATTGTTTGAATAACAATACTAACATTGATTTAAATTACCGTGAAAGTTGGTAACACAACTCACAAAATGAGAAAGACGCTTTACAATAACAAAAGGCAAGATGCCATTTTATGAGAATTAAGAATAAGGTCTCAAATTTATTTCTAGTGTGTTTAAATTTATTTAACTAACCTATACTATAAATTTAGCATAGAACTAATATGCTTATTCAAATACAATTATAACACACTTCTTTAAATAAAATTTTAAATTTGAATACAGGAAGAATTATTTTCGTTTAATTACTAAGTCTTAGACTCTAATTTTAACTATGAAATTACATTAAATACTTTGAGGAATAATCTTATCTAATTCGAACAAAATTATCTATAATAAAAAATACATGTGATTTGGATAAAAATATTTAGTTTGAACTTATAAATAAAAAAAATATCACTAAAAAAAGTGACCTAACTTAAAATACTATTTTCTGAATTATTTTTATTTAATGTAAAACTATTTATTTTAATTAATTATTACATTTTTTAATTAAAATATTTGATGACTAATCAAAAGTTGATAAAAAAAATCAAAGTTATAAATAAAATAGCATAGTTTTTTTTATTTTAAAATAATATTATTAAAAAATATTCAATAGTTAAACCATTCATTTCAAGCTATATAAGTTTATTTATTAAAATTATATTTTTTTGTGAAAAAAGAAGAAATAAAAAAACAAAACAACTACAATCTCCATTGCTTTCACAAGGAATGGGAGTACTGTATCACTGTACTCGAGGAAGATAACAAAAAAATCAAATTTTCACCCTTTTCATATAATATAAAATTTAAAAATTATTGTTCTAATTTTTAAGATGATGAGTTATTATTAAAAAAATCAAATATTTAACGTGATAAATATATAACTAAATAATTAAATATATTTTTATATTATTTTACTTTTATCAATTAACTTATTGGGTGAATCTTCTCTAATACTTTGAATTCAATTTTTTCAACTCCTACAATTTCAAACACAATTTCAAATTTTTACTAGTATCAATAACCAAATTGATGCGATCCTATAATTTCAGAGATAAAATCGATTGTTACTTTTTCATTCTTATTTGGAGAGAAAGGTTTTGATAATTGTTCTTTGTCGTGGTAAGGAACTACTTTTATATCTCAATCTAACTACAAATTTTACTTAGGATATTGGATACGTTTGAATTGTGCGTAATGAAAACCAAGTCAATTCTTGTTATGCTGTTTCCAAAGTCACTGCATAATGAAATAACAATGAATTGTAAATTACACCGTGTTGGATAGAAATATAACGTTCTCGAGTGTTTTGTTTGGAAATGGTTGGTTACAAGTGGTTTTAAAAGGTTTACCTGGTACCCCAGGTTTGTGTTAACTGAGAATTTGGTGCATCTTCCTGAAAGTATTTTCATTGTATTTGTTATGATGGACTCTCGAGACATAGTGCATTTGATAAACTTAGTTCATTGGAACTTCAAAATAAATTGTATCCGGGACCTTTCACTTTTATTGTACTGGTTCTTGGAAGTGTATATTCTTCGAGTTTGATGTAGACTCCTTCCTTGAAATGCCAGAACTGTGGGATATATGACAAATTGGTTTATTGTGAAATGCCAGATTATGTTGCTTCTTCTAATAAAAAATTGTCTTCAAACTTGTATTCTTCGTGTATGAGTATTGCATGTTCATGCTGCAGCTTGCTGCTGTCCTAATTTTGCACTTCAGTCGGGCATTGAAGTTCTGGGGTGCTTTAGTAGTTAGTTCTATTATGATTTGGCCATTAAAAAATGTCTGTCATACCAAATTCTAATGACACTACCATTTTCAGCAAGCCTTCCTTTTTCTTTATGCTTTTATCAGGAAATCTATTGATCCAGGCTTTTCCAACATGAATACTATTCCTACTCTTTTTTTGCATTAAGAAAGACTAAGTTTGGGAAGAAAACTCCCTTACGCTCCTTAGGTCAATTGTGGTTTTTATGTAGTCTCCATGGTTGGATGGTTGCAATTTTTATTTTTTTTGCAATGCACTCTATGTTTCAAGTGATCCTCTCTCTAGCCACAATTTGTCCTTTAATCAAAGGTACTTTCTTGGAAAGTTTTAACACTGCATGTTAAGAATTTCTTGGCAAGGTCTGGGTGGAAGGGAGAAGCCAAGGATAGATGGAAGTGGTTTGTATAATGTTCGATCAGTATATATATGTGTGTGTGTGTGTGAGAGATCTGTCTGCGTTGTAAATCTTGAAGGGGGGTGGAAGTTCTTGTGGCATAAGCTAGTACCTTTAAATGTGATTATGTTTATTTGGATGGTGGTGAAGGATCGTATTCCAGTAAAAATAATCTATATCGCAGAGGGATTTTGAGGGCTGAGGAATGTTTTTGTGTGGGGTGTAGGGAAGAGGGGAAAACCATTGAGCATTTATTCTATAACTGCTCTTTCTTTTCTCAGGTATGGTAGAGTGTTATGAGCTGGCTGAGAGTTATATCTGTTAATCATAATCAGGTATGGATGCATTTTTTTTAATTTTGATGGCTTACTCGGCAGTTTTGGAATCAAGAAACATGAAGGTCAGGCAATTTGGTTTGCTGTGATGTGGGGAATTCGGAAGACTAGAAATGATGTCTTGGTGTTGGTTGAAGGTAGGAAGAAAGGTTATATTTATCCTCTTGTTAACTGGTTGTCTGGTCCGGTATCATGCCTTGGATCAAACAAGGTGCGGTTAGTCGGGCAGAGATTTGGTTCTGAAGTCTGGTGTGGTGTTGATGTGACCAATTGTGTAGTAGTTTTGACTACGTTATTTATGGTTTTGCTGCTGTTTGTGGTTTTCAGTGGAGTTTCTGGTTTGGACATTTTGGTGCAGTGCTTTCATGAGGTGATTTGGCACTATGTGGCAGCAACAATGATGGGTTTTTATTTCATTCTGACTTTGTATTTGGGGTGATGGGCAAGGGATCCGGGTGGATATATAGGTATTTTGGGAGGTGGCCTCTGTAAAAAATTCAAAGGTGCATAAATTGTTTGTGCGTTAATGACTCACAGACAAAATAATTTCCTTAAGCTGGTTGCAGAGAAATCATATGCTTTTTGTTGGTTTGGGTGAAGGAATGTTTTTGTAATGGTGAAATAATGGTCTTCCTTAATGTGGAGCATTACTGCAGAATGTGGAGACGTGGTTATCAGTTCTTGGAAGAGAACATTATGTGGCTTTGAAGTCTTTAGGCACTCTTTAACCCAAACTCCCAGAGCCAAAAAGTCTATTGATAAAGTTTATTAAGCATCAGTAGTGATTGCGTTTACCATGTATCATCATGTGCAACTGTTTGGTAGAAGGCTTCTGCTAATATCAACTTTACTAGTTTGTTTAGCTTGAGCAATAGCTTTACTGTCTTAACAGAAGAGTGACCATTAACCAAACATTGCATGGTAAGTCTAATTTATGTTACTTTGAAACTAATTACTTGAAACACCAAATTAGCATAATGATGAACTATTGTTTAGTTGACAGGATTTCAAGGTGAGCCTATTGAGTAAGCAAGAATTAAGGCAGGCGATGTAAGACTTCCTAACAACTGATTAGTTGCTAATTCTGTTTATAACAAGACAAGCTTTTTCTATATTTCATCAACACTTGCTTGGCAGGTTTTAAATTATTTTTATGACTGAAAATTTTCATTTTCAAAACATGTCTCTAGTTTTTCATTTCCATATAAATAATATCAACTTCCAATTTTTCAAAACGAGTTCCAACTATCACAACAGGGTTCCTATACTCAAAACGTTGAATGATTATTAGATTTCTATTAGTAGCAAAAAATTACTTTTCCCAGTATGTATAAAAAAAAGTGTTTAATCAGTTGCTAAAATTAAACTGGAACATACATTTCCCATACTAGTTAGGCTCAAGTTTATGAGTCGTCTCCTCACTTATATAGTGCTCAACTTTTTCACTTCACCTCACACTTGTACTCCAACAAACTGAAGAACTTAACTTACCTGAATTTGTCCTATGCTGGCTTTGTGGAGTATGCCTCACTTAACAATTTCAATTCCAATGGAGATTTCTCAGTTGACTAGGTTGGTTACTATTGATATCTCTTTTTTCTCTTATTCTACAGGACAACCGCAGAAACTTGAGAACCTAGAGCTACAAAGGTTTGTCCAAAACTTCAGCAGGATTAGACATCTGTATATGGACGGTGTAAGCATAAACATGGGGACAAGATTGGTACAATGCATTGCTACCACTGCTTAGTCTTGAAGAGTTGAGAATGCCAAACTGCAATCTCTCAGGACCCCTTAATTCTTCACTGACCAGACTTGAGAACCTCTCAGTCATTCGTCTTGATCACAACAACTTATCATCACCAGTGCCATAAACTTTTGCAAGTTTTCAAAATCTCACAGCTCTTGACCTTAGTACTTGCAGGTTGAGAGGAATATTTCCACACAAGATCTTTCAAGTACCAACATTGGCTGATATAGAAATATCATTCAACAACAATCTTTATGATTTTTTATACCTGAATTCCCAATGAATGGAGCTCTTCGGACATTGATGGTAAGTCACACAAAGTTCTCTGGAGCATTACCAGCTTCTGTGAGTAATCTTAGGAAGTTATCTATCTTAGATCTTTCCAACAACATTTTTCATGGTCAGCTGCATGAATTTTCAAATATTTCTTTTTTTCATGTTAGAGATTCTTGATTTAAGCGGCAACAATTTAGAAGGTCGCATTCCTCAGTCTATTTTTCATCTCAGATCACTTAATGTCTTCAACTGTCATCCAACAAGTTCAATGGCACATTAAAGCTAGATGTTATTAAGAGTCTTGAAAATCTAACTATTCTAGATCTTTCATACAATAACTTGTTAATAGACACAAATGTTACCGAGGTACACCGATCATATCTCCCTATGATGAGCATTGTAAAATTGGCTTCCTTCAACTTGATAAATTCCCTAGTTTATTGAGAAATCAATCCCAAATAAGCACACTTTAGACCTCTCAAGAAACCATATTCAAGGATCTATACCAACATGGATTTGGCAACTTGACCAACAATTAAATCTTTCTCACAATATGCTCAGCAATTTAGCAGTGCATAGCACTAGTTTCACTTTGAAGGTCTTTGACCTCCACTCTAACCAACTCCAAGGGAAGCTTCCTTGACCTCCACTCTAACCTCCACTCTAACCACTCTAACCCACTTATTTGGACTGTTCAAGCAATAACTTCAGTTCCACTATTCCATCAGATTTTGGCACTAACTAGTTTTCCATAGTTTTTCTGTCTCTTTCAAAAAATAATTTATCAGGGAGTATTCCTCAGTCCTTGTGCAATAAACCAAATCTGTTAGTTCTTGATGTTTCCCATAATCACTTCAATGGGACAATTCCAGAGTGCTTAACACAGAACAAGTTTCATGGCAACATTCCTGACACATTTCCAGCATCTTTTGCACTAAGGACTCTAGATGTCAATGAGAATTCATTGGAGGGGCCAGTTCCCAATTCTCTTGCAAATTGGACGTCATCAGAAGCATTAATTAAATCTTGGAAACAATCACCTTAATGATGGATTTCCGTGCTTCTTAAAGAAGTTATCAAGACTCCGTATAATAGTCTTGAAGGGAAACAAATTCCATGGTCCAATTGCATGTCCTCACACGAACGACACTGGGCAGTTGGCAAATGCTTCAAATTATTGATCTGGCTCTCAACAATTTCAGTGGTTTACTTCCAGGAAAGTGGTTTAAAACCTTGAAGCAATGATATTTGATGAAGTTCAAGATGTATCAAAGTCCAATCGCAAAGGAATACATTTGGTGACATATATTATGAGGACTCATTGGCTTCTATCCTACATGTTCTCAACTTGTCACATAATGCTTTGACTGGCCAAATCCCATCATCTATATGGAACTTAAAACTACTTGAGTCATTGGATTTGTCTAGCAACGATTTTGATGGAGAAATTCCCACAGTTGGCTAGTTTCCTGAACCTCTCCTTTAATCATCTAGTAGGTGGGATCCAATAATTTGAAGCAAGGTTCTATGAAGGCATTGGATCTCCATTAACTTAAATTCCGGGTCATGAAGTGCATGTGTTGTCATTGTCACCACATGGAAGGGTGCATGCAGTGGATTGGAATATCATGAGTGATGAAATAGGATTTATTTTTGGCTTCGGTTATGGAGGCAGTGTATTGGCAGCGTGTGGACTTTATTCTGTGTTATGTCTTTCCCCAACTGAATCTTGAATAGGAAAGAGGTGGAGAAAAATTTATATTTATACTTCCCGATTAGACTAGACACGGATTGAAAATAAGTGATTAATGTGTTAAAGTTAAGGTTAGATTGTTTGTGAAGTATTCAATTTTGATTCTTAACAGAAACAATTTTTTGTTAGATTTTACTTACCTTCCGTCCGAACTCTCCGAATTAATCATTGATCTTTTTCGCTTGATGAAGAGAAGGATTGAGAAAAAAAAAGACTAAACATTATTTTCCCCCTAAAATTTTATAAAAAATTGTTATATAATTAAATATAGAAGTCTATAGGCTGATATAGATAAGACTTACTTATTGTTTTAGTCTTTGGGATATATGTTTTTTTATTCCTAAAATTCAAAAATATTCTTTTAATTAAGCATATAGATAATTGTGTTTTCATTCAATAGTTAACGACTTCTCCACTTTCAACTTCTTTTGTTTTCATTTTTAAAAATTAATTTTTATTTTTTAGTCACTTGAATTTGCATTTGAAAACTGTTATAAAGAGCTAAAAAATTCATCACAAGGTGCTTAAAAATTGTCACAAAGTGTCAATTTATTATGCCAATAACTAAAATAATAATTTTTCAAATTCAGGGACTAAAATAATATTTTAAAATTGTAAAGACTAAAAAAGAAATACACTCTCCAATTCAAGGACTAAATTAATAATTAAGCATATAGATAATTGTGTTTTCATTCAATAGTTAACGACTTCTCCACTTTCAACTTCTTTTGTTTTCATTTTTAAAAAATAGAAATATGTTCTATTAGATTTTAGAAAACAATTTCTTGTGAGTTCACTCATCTTAAGGTGCATTTGGGGTAATTGCGAGTTTTAATTTTTAGTTTTCAAATGTAATTTTTAAAACAAATCGTCTTTAACAAAAATAGAGTTGAAATGATTTTTAAATTATTTTTGAAACTCTTTTACACTTATCTTCAAAATCAAGAAAAAAAATTATAAATTTGGTTTTAGTTTTAAAATATACATCACATTTGATAATAATATTTTTCGTTACCACCATCATCATTGTCCCTAACATCACCACCAATACTATCTCTGGCATTATTGTCAGACATCACGCATCACCACCAATATTATTGTCACCACTATCATCGTTATCACAATCATAACTAGTTGTCACCATCATGATCACCACTATCTTTATTATCATTGTCACCGTCATCGCCACCAACATCACCATCGGCATTACTACAAACCGCCACCACCATCTTTGTGCTACCAGCCTACCACCAATGTCGTCACAATCACCATCACTACTACTGTCACCACCATCATTATTGTCACCGTCATTATTACCACCACCACTACCAACAATACCACTTTTATTACTATCACTGTCACCGCAACCACCACCTCCACACTGTCACTACTTGTTGTCACCAATACCACTCCACCACCGTTATTCGCCGCCACCACCGCTAATATCACCTTTGTCACCACCACAATCAACGTTGTCGTCACCACCATTGTCACCAATGGCTTTCACCACCAACACTACTACCACCATCATATTGTCATTGCCACCACCAATGTCTCCTCCATCGTTATTGTCATCATGATCATCCTTAGTATCTCTATTGTTACTAACATTGTCATCATCATTGTTATCCCCATCACACAAAAGTACTTTTAAACTAATTTTAATATGATATAAAACTTTCAAAATAAGTTTATTTGAAACTAATCATATTTTAAAAATGGATTTAAAATTTTTTTGAAACTAAAATTAAAAACTGATTTTTATTTTTAAAATTTTTGAAACTCAACTAAAAATCATCCCATACAGGACCTTAACTAAAATTTTACTTGGTGAGCAACCTTCATGAAAGAGATCTTCGGTGTCTAGAGGCTAATTGAGTAACTACGACTAAACAATGTTTATGGTTTAGACCTCTGCCGTAAGTTGGCAATGCCAACTAAACCTCTGTCAGGCAAGTCACATTTTCTTAGCAGAGGTAAACAAAAGAAATGAAAATAAGAGCGTCTTGTATTTGCAAGGATATTATACAATTTGTTTTCCAGTGACTAGAAGAAAAAAAGTGCTTAACTACGGGACTACAACAGCACATACTTCAGTGGTTTACTTCCAGCAAAATGCTTCTTCAAAACTTGGAAGGCAATGAATGCTTGATGATGATCATGCTGGATCGAAGTTCTATCACGTTGGATATCAGGTCCCTGCATTGGGTGGTATAAGGTGTTTGTGTTTAATCTGACCGAATTTGGTTTGGAAGCACCTTCATTGGGAATAATGGTCATGGGCGTTACAGTTCTGCCCTCCGCATTGTGTGTTATCTCTGAGAGCATAGTTTTACTCGATAAAACAACTGGTGTGGTGTCTTACAGGTAATGCCATTCCAATCCCATACTTGTATGTGTTTTCTACAATATGCTTTTTCAATGGGCATGCTATTCTGAGTACAAGGAGTGTAAACTAAGTGTTTATTTTCTTGTTTCTGAATTCCAATTACCAACTAGTTTTCTTCTCATAGAATAGTTATTAGCTATGTTCTGCTTTCTTCAAATTTCTAAAAGAATCTTCTCTGCTAAACTAATTAGAGCTTTCTGCGGCGTCAAAAGTTCTTTCTATATTTTGAAATGTTACCTTCATTCATCATGCTATGCACACTGTTTGTGGTCGTAGTTTTTGCTTCTCGATGTGATAGTGTTAGACCAAAATTTGCCAAAAATTGTTGTTGAGTTATACGAGATTGTCTACAGAAACACTGCTACCCTATTTCTAGTCTTGGATTGTTTGCAGTTTCGTTAAGTTTATCAATTATCATTAAAATGAAGATGCCCATTTCTTTAGCAAATGGAGAGGAACTGAACCCCACAACAACTTCACCACTACAATTAAATGCATTAATTGCTAAAAAAAATATTCTTAATTAATTTTAAAGTTTATTAATGATATAAATTCTTTTTTTTTATGAACATAGCATTTATATAGGTCTATTAATAAAACATGATATACTCATTATTTGAAAAAAAATGAAATAATCACCACTTAAATTATTTAATGCTATGAATAATTTTAGAATAAAGTTAAAAGTTATGACATTATTAATTAAAATCAATTAATTTAATAATTTTTATTGATCATAATAAATTAAGTGTTTGTTTATTATATACTAAAACTCAGAATATCGATACTCCAACAATTGCAACTCTAGCCAGAGATATCATCTTCGATGTAATTGAATTAGTGTAGAAAAGCAATCCCCCTAGCCCCTTCTTTTGTCTTATTATAGCATCTGATGACCCTGGAAATAAACTGAGATGTATTGCGACATCATATAGATCAGAAGTTAGCTACTTAGCTTGACGATGACTAAGTGGCTGAGCCATACTGGGAGCTTTAACTTGGAGAGTAAACGGGGAAAGAAAATAAGGAAAAACAGCTAACTGGATTACCTCATTAGTTGCTTAAACAATTCAGAAGCAACGAATTCATGAAATGTTTGACCATTGTTGGTCAAAATGAAACTGAGAAGAATGACACCGAATCACATCATATCTTCAAGTTTGAGATTATTTAGTGCTAAATTTTTCCAACAATTGTCAGAAGAACAGCGATAAATCAATTCTTACTCTGATAGCTTCCATTCAAATTAAAGTTCATTTCAATTTTACTCCCTCTGATGAAACATAAAGCAAGCCAAGTAATAAACTAACTTTTGACAAGGGTTTTACACATCCGGTGTCTCTACTTCTGCAAATGGTGCTAAGTTTCATGGCTACAAGGTATATGAAATATAACATGAAAGTTGCATAAACTTACAACCAACAGCTAAGAACAAATCCTAGAACCATAAATATAAGCCATTTCTGCATAGATACCTGGTATGAAGAAGAAGAAGAAGCACCGTTGCACAAATTAAATCCATACCACGTATCTCTGGGGATATATGTGTTGTAATAGAAAGTAACAGGCCTGCCGTTATAACCATTTATTTTCACACTTTCAGGCTTCCAGCCATCTAATCCAGATCTATATAGGTACACATAACATATCTGATATGCACACGGACCAGTTATCTGAAATGTATCTGAAGAACAGCTCTCGAATGTACCTGAAGCTGGATCATCCAGTCTTGGCGCATATATCTGGTAATATGTGAAAGAAGTAAAATATGAATCTTCAATTACGCAAAGAGTTTAATTTTGATATAGTATCAATATAAAGATTTGTACACCGTGAAGTATGAACTAATCAGAAATCACTCTATATATAACTTTTAAAACAATTATTACAAAAGTCAATAATCTTAACATAACAATCTATAATTAGATGACAAGGTAAAAAACCTTTACACTATCAATACATTTTAATTAAAATCTTGTTAAAATTAAAGCTTCCTTGGTTAGCAAGATGTATAAGCTTATTGAATCCCTTCTCTTCTTCAGATTGTTTGGATCTGTTATGCGCAATTTACAAGCATGGATTCAAAAGCCACCAATTTGTTTAGTGATTCCATCATTCTCACATCACAATGGAAACCAATCATTCGGCCAAGGCAGCACCGGTACACTTATCTTTGCAGACAGACTCATGACATGTTTGACCCAAAGTAAGCCAGTTTCTATCCTTAACGCCTAAAAACTGTCAGTTAGAGATTCCAACTTAATCTAAGCTCAATAGCTAGCCAACAAAAACGAAGTCTGTGTTCAACCGTTAGCCTTTCTACTCACAAATATAGAAGCAATTCGTGCACTTAAGAACCTATAAGAAAGTGACATGGAAAAACTAACCACAGAAGGACCTAACAAAATATTTAGAGATGAATTCCAAGACTCATCTGCGTGACTGCTAGATGCCAAAAACATCAACTCCACCAACAACAACAAAAATTAATGGAAGAAAGTTAGCCAGTGACAATGATAAACTCCAACAAAATAACAAATTTCCATGATTCTGAGTCCAATTTCAATTGTGGGTTTGTTCAAAATTCCTAAATAACCAACATAATTTAGAAAATTTCACTCAAAATTCAACCTTGAACCAAATAAACATATTTCAATCATTAACAATTCTGACCAGCTCTTTCACTGAAAACGCAATAAACAAATGGAGAAATTGAATGAAGAGAAAGCAAAACCTGGTTGCCATAAGCATCCCCAAAAGAAATACTGATCTGATCCCTTGTATACCTAGGAGACGAACAGCTAGTAGTTATAACCACCGAGTAAGAGCAAGTCCCAGCGTTCTTCATCTGTTCAAGGAAAAAATAAAATAAAATAAAGCCTTCGCCATATAAAAATAACACTAAAAATTGAAAAAAGAGAAAGAAAGAGAGAATAACAAAAGGGTTTCTGATTTATATTTAGGTTCATGAGAAGCAGTAGCTGGTTGTACCTGGATATAGCTAACATTGAAGGAATCAGCGGCGTGAGGCAGAAGAGAAACAGACTCAGACTCTGAGACTGAGAGGGCCAATCCAGAGGCCAAGAAGAGCAGAACAAGAAGAAGAACTTGTTTGATCATTTTTTTTCAATTCTGGAAGCTGAAATTTTAGCCAAAAGAATTACAAGAACACAAAAGAGTGGAGTTGTTGGTTGGGGAAAAGAAGAAATGAGGGAGGTTTGGGGTTTTAGATGCAGGTATCCAATGAAATTAGAATTTCTCCTTGTAATTTATGCTGATAATTGATGAAAATTCTTATTATATAGATTATTTAAGTGCTGTTATTGAATTAAAAATAAAGTTTTATCTTCATTATTCGCATAACAGTGTTAATTTAA
The DNA here is from genome assembly GCF_000004515.6 of Glycine max. Taxonomy (NCBI): domain Eukaryota; kingdom Viridiplantae; phylum Streptophyta; class Magnoliopsida; order Fabales; family Fabaceae; genus Glycine; species Glycine max. The sequence continues at coordinate 39,077,673 of NC_038256.2, read as the reverse complement.
ATGTCCACGAGTTGCACACTTGAACGGGTATATATTATTTATTTGTTTATTTTAGAAAATGTCAGGGACACAAAATGTTAACAAGTAGTACCAGGAATTCACGGTGGTAGAGGTAGAACGAAGGTGCCTGTTTTTGTTTATCAATTTAGGATATGTTTGGATTTCAGACAGAAGGATCTAAAAATATGTGTAAAGGTAAACTTAGTTTAGAATTATATTTGATTATTTTTTTTAAATATGTTTGAAATTAATTTTTTTTTCCGACAAACTTAATCTTAACAGAAAAGACTTAAATTTTAAATAAACTTTAAGTTTATAAACTTTAATTTAAATATACACTTAACAATGACACCCAAATGAGTTCATCTGCTTTTTTTTTTTTTTAAAGAAATGAGGTCATATGCTAAATTAAGTTGAGAAGGGATTCTAATCAAAAGGCCGAGGAAAGACACGTACCCTTGCTATAGCTTGACAATAAAAGGGCTTGAACACCTCACACAAAAGAATGAAAAAAAAAAACATAAACAAAAAAAGTTCTTGGGGATAAAGACACGTATAGCATGTCTTGAAAAAAAGGGGAAAAAAAAAAAGACACGTATAGCCGTATCGCATTAGTTTGGTTGGTATCTACAGACCACGGATATGGAGAAACTTCGAGGGTTGCTTTTGCCACAAATCTTCAATTATTTATTTTGTCAATTAGTTTTAGGCTTTTCTTACAATATTAATTTTTATATTATAAATTTAAATTCTTATTTTAAATTGAGATATTTTTATAATTATTTTTTAAGGAAACAATTTTTAGGAGCTTTTCTTTTTAAACAAAAATACTTTTAGGAGTTGTTATTCTAATCTTACAACTAAAAATTAGGGAGTAAATAGATATTGGAAGCTTAGGATGAAAAGTGTGAGATAGAAATTTTGCATAAACAACAAATTAGGGAGTGAGAATATCAACGACCTTTCACTAATCTCTATATAATTTTGGGCCATTACTATCATTAGCCCAAAAGATAGTATGAAAAGAAAGGAAACTAAATGGCTATTACCATGTCCACTCCCTCTTTTGTTGAGTATATTCCCTTCTTTTTTAAAATCAAAATAATAGAATATTTTATTTTCAAACCTTCTCTCTCTCACACACACATACTTCCTCTTTTATTTCAACAACACGCTCCCCCTTTCTTTGGTCGCACTCCCTCCTTTGTTTCACTCTCCTCATCTCCCTTCAATCTCTTGTTTCATTTTTCCTTTGTTCCTCTCTTGCTCAGTCTTTTGCTTTAGTGTAGGGTTTTCTCCTCCTCCAAACTCATGTTGTATGTTTGTGCTTCCAACTACTTTTCCTCCTTGTTTTATTTTTGTTCTCTCACACAACACCATTAATGTCTCTCATTTCATTTATACAACAATGTATGACTAGATCTTAAATTTGGCAAAGTTGTTGTAGTTGAACACCTTTTAGAGTCATCTAGCTCAAAGGACTGATATTACATATATGTTTTCTCCACTTCAATTGTTTCACTATTATATAATATTTCCTTTCTAGAGGATTTTTAATGATTTTAGTGTTCTACTTGAATTTTTTCCAAGTACTTTTTTAACATTTTGAAAAATACTTTCCAAAACACAAATAGTATTCCAAAAAGTACTTTCCAAAACACATTTATTTTTTAACATTTCAAAAATACTTTTTGGAACACAAAACAATATTCCACAATGTTAAAATAAATTAGTGTTCTAAAAAGTACATTCCAGAATAATAGTTATGTATTAACATTATGGGTATAAAGGTATAAATGATGATAAAAATTAGAAGAAAAAAAAACAAATGGAAGAATACTTAGCAAAACAGGGAAGTGGGTACAGAAAAAGCCGATTAAAACACATACACCACAATAATGGGCTCCAAGGTCCATTAAGTAGGAAGACAGTTAAGAAGATGAGGAAAAGAAACGACGCAACCTCAAAAAAAAATATTCTTTCAAATTTTTGTACTATTTAAAATAAGGGGAACGTGTTATTAGTTCTTACACTTTTGGTCAATCATGGTCTTGTATTTTTATATTATAAATTTGGTCCTCAATTTTTTTTTTAAAAAAAGTGAATTAATCTTTTCTCACTTAAAAAAGAATCATGATGCGTGATTGGATTGTATGGACTAAATTATTATGTTTTTTAAAGTTTGAGGGCTGAATTCATGGTTATGAAAATGAATAAGAATCCTATCGAGGTTGATTGAAAGTATCCAAACTAAAAATATATTTTACTTAAAATAAAAATTATTGATAACTAAAAGAAACAAAATAATAATGATAATATAATAGAGAAGTAATCAATATTTCAAAGATTAGATCGATCATTAAATTGGTCAAGTCATTAATTAAAGGTTTAATGATTTAATTGAGGTAAAATTATATTCAAACTAGTATTAATAAAATGATAGTAATAATAATTAATACATAAAATAATATTGAAGAAACATAATATTAAAATTTTAAAACACAAAAAACTAAAATTAAAACACTATTTTATAGGTTATTCACATTCAAAATAAACACTAAAGTTAGTTGTGATTGAAGAATAATATAAAAAAAATCATTATTAATATATTAAGTTAAATTCTTATACTAATTATTATAAAATTCAGTATTTTTAATTATATAAAATTTATAATTACATAATAATATAATATTTTCTTATTAAATTCTACTATAAATGTGACATTTAAATTCTATTAAATTTATGGATGAAAAATAACCTAAAAACGTGACGATAATTTAGATGTGCTCATGAAATTTTACTTTTAAAAATATAAATTTATCATTTAATTACAATAAAAAAATTAAGTAAAAATTATCATTTTTTTAGCAAATGCCTATACTCATTTTTATAATTTAATTATTCATTAAAATTTAAATAAAAATACTTGATTACTCTTTTTATCCCGTACATCCTACAGGTAAAAAAACTAATAATTTATAATGTTTTCTTATTAAATTCTATTATAATTGTCAAATAACTGTTTTTGTTAATCAAAATAACTTTTATTATAAGATTTAAACTGCATATTCTGTCAGACACCTTTACTGATTAAGCGTCCTAAGGAGAATTTTTTTCTGGGTCAAAAAACTTTCGCCGGAAATCATGATGGTTACCTAGCCAATGATTCTTTACAAGAAAACAGTAATATAGTAATACGGACATGTCACTTTCATCACCATGATTTCTTTCACTTTAACGTGTCCATGCTTTTTTTTTTAAGATACTTATCTACCAATTCCTATTTCGCAGTGTAACGATGACGCCATCATCCTAAAAGAGCCACCAAGGAAATAATGGAAAAAAATATGGAATTCCTTTTGGTTTATTTTTCTAATGAACTTTAGTAATCCTAAAGGTCTTATGCAAATATGAATCATGTATACTTAATAGTACTTTATTCTTACACCTTAGCAGTTTACCGTTAGTTTAATACGTGCACAAACGACAAGTTGACCTGAGATTCTACCCATTTTTATGCTTCATTAACCCTTAGATAGATTTCCCAATTTTACAAAAAGCACCATCTTCCAAAACCCTTATTTTTGAATTGAAGGGTACAAATTCATCCTTTGTGGTTCATACCTTGCTGTATGAATCCATTCCACATTATCCAAGCAAACTGTAACGGTAAAAAATAAAAAAATACAGAAAAAGGTTGGGAACAGAAATGGCAATTGAGTTTTACTCCATTCACACTTGAGCACTGATCAACTGACTGACGGACACATCCCTGTTAAGCTCTTAATTAATTACCATTTGTCCATTTGCTATACATGGTGCAAGCAAGAAAATAAAATTCATTATTGAATAGGAAATTATATAAGCACACATGCATTGTTCTTTGCTATGGCAATAGATAACAATACGTCCAAGAGGACCAAGACGTAGTTCTTATAATGCATTTTTCTTTGTCATGTTGCGGCCCTTTCCTCTGCCCCATGATTGCTCAAAAAAACAGAAGAAAACCAGAAGCAGCAGTAGTCCCAGGTCAGAGTAACATTAGAAGCATTTGAATCAGCGATGGCGACCAATCTCTATTCTCTAGCCAGTATCAAACAGCATGGTACGTCATTTGATTGTTTTGCGACAACTAGAAGAATCATATGCTAAAAAAAATGGTACGATCATCCGGTCCGATTATCAACCATTATATCTTGTCAAAATTAACTCCATAAATAATAATACTATGTCTATGTCTCTATCCATAAATACATAATTCAGCGTAGTGAAAAGAATCACAATATCAATATCAATATGGTACATACATCGATCCCATTTGTGCATCTATATATATAAATAGCCCGTGTGAGAAATTAAAATTGAAAAAAAAATGAAACTCTATCCTAGCGAATTCACCTGAATAAAACACATCGTATTTTTTTTCTTTAGTTATTTATAATAATTCTTCTAAATGTAAGACGAAGGAAGCATTGTGTCGCCGTTATTTCCACTTATGAAACTGCGGTTGTTCCTGTTCCTTAATCCTTTTGAACACTCCTTCGATGGCAACATCGAAAGCATCATTCACACCCTCTAACCCTTGTTTCGTGTTCGCGTAAACCAACCTCGGAATGTACTCAATCACTTTCTCCCTCATTCTCCTCACCTCCTCCTTCGTGAACCTCTCGAGCACGTTTTTCACGGTTAAGGTCCCATTCTTCACCGCGTTACGGTCTATGAAAACCGAGTAACTCTCCGGTTCACCCGGTAAGAACCACTCGTACTGCAAATACGCGGTTCGCCGCCAGAAAAAAACCGGAATCGAACCGGCCACCATGCAGTCGAAAATGGACCGGCGCGTGAAGCTGTCCCCCCTCGGCTGCAAGCAGAAATCCGAGTCCAGAAAAGTTTCCAGAATCGCCGACGTGCCGTTGGAGCACCGCGTCCCGGTGCAGTTCACGGCGCGGCACGACTCACCCGAGTCGCGGCACTGACTCAGCAGAATCGCGCGGAAGTCGTCGCGGAAGGCGCGGCGAGGCGCGCCGGCGAAGCAGAAGAGCGCGTGGCGCTGACGCTCGCGGACGAAGCTCTGCCAGCGCGTGACGTCGGATTTGGAGCGGGGGTGGAATCCGGTGGGGTAGGGAACACCTACATCAAAATAGTCCCAAGGGTTACGCTCGATGAGAAGGCGCGTGACGTTTCTTATCCCTGGCTTGTAGATGCAGCTAGAACCCCAATCCCTGTCCTTGGAGCGGCGAAAATCCCACGTGATGCGGCCCATGGTAATAAAATGATCCCAACCGTTTGATCTTTTAAAAAACGGTTGGTCCTGAATCCATTGCAGCATCATGTCGCAGTGGCGATCGCGCTCCTCTGCGGTGGAGTTGAACCAGAGGTACTTCCCCACCGCGAGTCCAGCGTAGAATGGGATGTAGAACGCCGTAGCGGATTCAGGCTCCATAACCCTACATTTGTGGTTTATTAATCTGTTGTGGAAAATGATTTCGGTTACGAACTGGTCAGTCCAGTGCCACGCCGGGAGAAGATCCTCCGGGAGGATTCCAGCGAGGGAGGTGGCGGCGCGCCCAAAGCCGTCGTTGGAGAGGGCGTCGCAACGGGAGCTCCAGGGGTTGAGGTTGTCGCAATTGAGAATAATTTGTTGGTTGAAGGTATCGGGGAGGTTGTAGACGAAGACCTTGCCGGAGCCTGAATGGTAAACAGTGCGGTAGGAGTGGTGCCCTGTGGTGTTGGTGGTTCTTTTGGTGTCGGCGGCGGCGGGGAGGGGAGGGGGGATTGAGGGGGAGGGGAAGCTACGGAGGTTGCAGAGGAGGAGGATCTGGATGAAGAGGACGGTGAAGAGGATCCATGTGCGAGGGTTTTGGGGGGAGAAACGGGGTTGGAGGAGGGAGGTGAAGAAAGAAGTGAGGGTGGTTTTGGTATTAAGTGTTTGGGGTTGGGGTTCCGCTGGGGGAACTGATTTCGGAAGCATGAGAGAGAGGGAACGAGTATTCCGGCGAAATTGGACCGGAAAAGTGGGTTGCGTGGAGGAGTATGGGGATGGGAAAGTGTTGGGTTTAAAGCGTGGTTGTGTGAAGTGAAGTGAAGATGATAGGGTATGCGGGGATGGGGATAGAGAATATGGACTGACACGTGTCCCATGGGATTACCGTCTGCTAGGTGCAACCGACAAAAGATTCAGTGAAAAAGGAGCACGTGCCAGTTTTTGTAATTTCTCCGGTAGGTTTTTCGAGCTTCATAAATCACCTTCCCTTTAACGTTCATTCAAAACGCACATAAGTTTGGGTACAGTGTAGTACTACTTGTCTTTATTTCTTTATTTATTTATTTTTTCTGTACACGGGCTATTTTCAAGTTTTTTCCTTACCAGCATGGATACTTTTACGGTAACACAATTTTATTTTACGAAAAAAATATTAAGGACAGAGATTTTAATAAGGGAAAAATAGATGCCATAAATTGATCCTCCTAGTTATTTTATTCAATGCTGATTAATTTTAAGATGTAAATTCATATCATCGTATGTATATACTATTATTATGAAAATCGATATAGTATAAATACATATATATTTCACCTGTATATATATATATACACTATTTGTAACATATCTCATTCTTATAACATTTTGTTCCCGTTGAATTTTACTTTGTTCGTAGAGTTGATCATCAATTAATTATTTATTGTTTTCAAATTTTAAATATTTAAAATTTTTGGTTAACATAATGTAAATAAAATTACGAAAATGTGATGGTAGGAGCCAAAATAATGATGATAACATAACCACAATCAAAGTGGTAGTTTTGGCTAATAATAATAAATATCATTATTGTCATAAGAGTAATACCATTAATGTTGATGACAATGGTGAACATTAAATATAGTTTTAAATTTTTGTATAAAAAATTTATTTGAAAAGTTAGATAATTTTTTTTATAAAAGTTGAATATATAAACTAATTTTAATTTATAAAAGAATTTATTTTATTTTACCATTTTATCTTATAAATATTTATGGAAAGGTTTATTTAAAAGGACTTATTATAAATTCTTTCATATTTTCTTTGATAAAAAAAAAGTTAAAGTGAGTTTGAATCATTTATAAAAATACTTACAAATTATTGAAAAAACAAAATATTCACATAAAATTTAAACCTGTATCTTTATGGGATACGAATTTAACCCTTACAAAGTGGATCAAGCATTCTTAATTTATTTCATTTTTTTTCTCCTTCACCAAAGGATTGCACGCCACCGGTCAGGACCCACGAAGAAAAAGGTAGAATGGAAGAATGATGGCAAAGAGTTTAATAAGCAACAAAAAATCAGTTGTATTGTCACGTTTTTCATATAGTTTTAATCTTATTTTTCATGAACCATGACAATGATAAAAAAAAAAAAATCTGTTGTACATGATTATCAAAAAGCAAGCATACATATATATAAAATCATTACCATTAATTTTAGATTTTCATTGTATTTAGTAACGATTTTACGTTTAAGTGTAAATAATGCATATAGAATTGTTTCATGGGATTATTTGTATTACATAACAACTCTCATAACAATTATCAACAATAGTTTTTTTTTTCATTTGATAATTAATTTATTACTATTCACAAAAAAAATAGTTATTTGACATTATTAGACTAATTATTTTACTATATATTAATATAAATCCAACAAAAATTCAATTACATAGTAGTTCTATCTCCAAGTATGAGCAACTTTATATTCATTAAAACTAAAATAACCAATTAATACAGTAGCTAGTAATTCTATTTGAAAAGTTACGGTAGTTTATAGTTAGTTATACAAAAGACATATTCATTCTATTAAATATCTCCTTATTATTTAAGAATGTGATTTTCTTTTATCATAAGAACATTTATACGATAAAATAACATTAAATATCAAAATATAGCTCAAATATCTATAAGTGTTAATCATGTGGTATAATTTTTCATAACAAAAGGAAGTGGGGAAACAAGATCCTAGATGATTAAAGTATGTTGTTCGGTGAGTATAGGAAAGAAAACCTTAGTATACATGTGATCATGTTAGCAATCCGGACAAATCGCAATATTAAAGAAAAAGAGGGGGCGGCAAACAGTAGCAGCAACGTTAATTAATTAATTCCATGCACTGTATGTTGGACCTTTAAGATTCTCCTAGAAAGTGTTGTTTTTGGTAGTTAGCGTCAAGTGTCATCCTCCAACGTCAAATTGTAAAACGATGTCGTTTTGGATAATATATATTGTTGCCGTGTGCAGTGAACACAACACTTTCGTTTATTCTTGAAAAGTTGGAATATTGATCTCTCGTTTTCCTTACAAACTTCCACTTCCAAGCCGTGGATGAGTTGGAAGCACAGGTGTTTAAGTCTTCACCATTGGCGTAACAATACTTAAATGTATAATTAGACATGACATGGGAATTGCATTTTCAGTCTCGGATCCTGACTCTCCAACGTATATTTGATAGGTTAAAATTTGTTATCATATTTTTATACGGGTTTCATATCAGATATTTTCGTTCCCGTTCCGTCCCTGGTTTAAATTTGTAAAAGAATTATATTAAAAATCTGATTTTAAAAAATGAATTGTTACACATTTATTTTTAACTACTTATATTTGCAGAGCATTTATCTACAAAAATTATTAAGAAAAAAATCTTAAATTATATAAAAATTATAAAAAAAAATTAACAAGTAATTAATAAAATTTTAATAATTTCATCATTGAGACGGGTACGAAAATGAGTATGGGACGGGTAGTGACATTCCTGTCCTTGACCCCGACCCCGATTAAAAAAGTCGAATAATTCTTAAATCCGTCTTTGGTCAACTCAAATATTTTTCGTTAAAATCGAAACGAGTTTGGATGGATAACCACGAGTAGAAATTTTATTATCATGCCTGTGTGTAACATAAGGTATGACACAAGTGATTATTAACTTAAACCTTTTAAATATTTGATAAGAGTTTTATTTTTTGTTATGTGATTAAAGTAACACGTGTATAGAGAATTACTCATTAAACGGATACTCTACTTCTTCACATAGTTAATTTTATGACTTTTTGGTTATAAATATATCTTATTTTTAGTAAAATATTAAATGTAAAATTCTAGACAACAAATAATTAAATCTTAAAAAAATATTAATGTAAAATAAATATTTACTAGACAACAAATAATTAAATCTTAAATTAAATATTAATATAAAATAAATACTTAAATATTTAATAGACCTATCAAAAAAAAAAATATGGAATAAACTTTAAGGGATAAAAGCACGCTAGACTTTAATATATTTGAGTTTGTCTTGATTTATAATTACAAAAGTAGTATCTATCATGGGATACTTTTTAGTCTCGATTTTGTTATTTTTAAAACTTTGTTTAGTCTATCAGATAACATACTAATATTAGACCTCCAAATAGTACAAATTCTGTCATTAGACTTTCAGACTAGTCAAACCTACGAGCAAGTTAGGTAAAGCCTTAAAAATTAATTTGTAAAATAAAAAAACAAATTAGACTCACCTTTGTAATTATGAATTATGTCAAACTCAACTTTCATAACAATTTTTTTAAAAAGGTCTATTCCATATTTAAACATTGTTTTATATTAATACTAAATGTAAGACTTAGTGATTGGGTGGTGACGTAAAGTTCCAAGAAGAAAGTAAGAATTATTCTCTGGCCTTTAACATTTTTTGTCATTTATTTTACATAAGAAATATGATAATTTCTCTTTTATATACATTAATTTTGAACAAGAAATTTTCTTTTTATGTATAACGACACAATAAAGTTTAAGTAAATAACTGTGTAAATTATTTGAACTTTGTGTCATTAGATCGACTTTTTTTTTTTTACAAAATCACTGGATCAACTCTAGTACATATAAGAAACTCCCACATTCTTAATCTTATGGCGGATATGTAATTCAATTTTTGTGTTAGAACAAGTTTTCCCCTAAACCTAATTACTATATACTTATCATGAATCAAGGTTAAGGGTAAATAGTTTCTTCTCAGGGGGATAAATTAGTAACATGATTAAATATTTATTCTAGTTGTGTTTTCAATATTTCTTAATTGCAAAACATACCACCCTTAACAATGATTAATGAATTTACACTATAAAATGGCAAGCAATCCTATTGTGGAGCGCAACGATGGTTTGGAGTCACAATCACAACTAGCGGTTTACTGAGGCTATTAAAATTTAATATTTTTTAAACAGTTAGAATTTAATAATTAATGCATATACATATCGATCCGAGAGTAAATTTTCAAACATTAATTTATTTTGATTTAATTTCCTAAAGCCTTCGCTGCCCAACATTCACTGTTATTTACATTCTTGTTCTTGTCCGTTTTTAGCAGCCAATGATCCTTGAAGTCTTCGTTCTTTCCGTTATCTCTTTCCTCGTCCTGGCTTGTTTGGTGAGAAAGACAAAAAAAGTGAGGAATGAAAAGAATGAAAAGAATAAAAAGAATGAAAGAGTGAAAAGTTAAGTTATTTGATAGAGGTAATGGATGGATAAAATGAGAAAAAATATTTGAGTTGAAGTGATATAATAGGCAATAAAATAAAATAATATTTAAATCAAACATTTTTTAAATTCCAATTTTATCCATATTTTTATTTTGAAAAAACGCATCCTATTCTGAATAAAAATAGGCATGTTATCATTAATTTAATTTAAATTTAAATAGATTGACTATATGTAAAGCATTCATTCGAAACATAACTTGAGTTTTTGCTATAATTTTTTTATTTTACTAATTATTTATTTTTCGTATGATAATATACACTTTTTCCTTCTTTAAATTTTTATTATATTAAATAACACTTTATTTTGCTATATATATATATAATCTATTTTTCCTACACACAAATTTACTCATTGCAGTGCCATATCCAATTCATTTGTTACATGTTCAAATATTATTTTTTTATCATTATATTCGAATATGAGATGCACATATTCAATTTGATCAAAACTGTGGCTTTTCTCCTGCACTTGTCCTGCGAGTGAGGGTTAATTTCAGTAACAAGCAACACAATGCAGTCTTTCTTCACATTTTATCTCAGTTTTGAGAAGAAAGTTGCAAGCATGGATCCCACCCAATTTGTACCAGTTTTACTGTTCATTTAATCTATATGAACGAGCAAAGTGGTTTCTTTCTTTGCTTCTCTTTAGCATTTGCACTTTTGGCTCATTTCTCTTGTCTGAAAATAACACAACCTAAATGAACCATATAAAGGTGTCTTAATTTTAAGGTATCATATTACATTTACTCACATGAATTACTTTTACTATAACTCAATATTATTTTAAGATACGTTTAAAAATGTGTTTGATTACCTTTTAATATTATTGGAAATATCTTTTAATTTTTTTTTAAAAAAGTTAATAGTATTTTAGAAAATAATTTTCCTTATTTTAAAGAGAATATCATTTTTTTTGTCCATCCTTATGAAAATAAAGGTATGAAAAAATATGATAAACAAGCAAGTTATAACATGACTTTAATGTTGATACACTATAAAAAAGTTTTACAATATCATATATTATTAATTATTGTTTTAATTACTTTAAGATAATTATTTTAAAAATTAATAAACTTATTATATATAATGAATCATGATGAATGATTATATAAATTTTTTTATAAAGACCATCTATAACCCTAATGTTTATACCTTGATAATGTAAAACAATTTTATAATATCATTCAATCACAAATCATCTTTTTAATTATTTTAAAATTAACAATCTTATCATATATGTTAAGTTGTAATTAGATAATTGTGTAAAAAAATTTATACCGTCAATATATGATTTTTTTTCTCTTATTTTTTTTATATGAAAGATATTTTATTTATTTTAGGATAGGACCCTTTTTTTTATAATTAAAACGGGGTGAAGCCCAAAAGAGAATTACACCGAGACTATACAAGTCGGTGGTTGCTCGTGCATCAAGGTAGAACTCATCTATTTTTTTTTGTTTACAGAAAAAACTTATCTATTTATAGAACTATAAATTAGAATAGTCTTTTTATTGTTCACTATTTTCACCTCTACATTCTCATTCAAGAGTTGACTACATTAAAAACAAAATTTGTACAAAGTCACAGTTTACTTTCACTACAATTAAAAATCATTAAATAAAATATGATAACAATACTTAAAATATAATGTTCAGGTAGATAATACGATACATTCAAATATAATAGTTTATTAAGAGACATGTACTTTAATAAATAAAAAATCAAATGCGTATACTTTTTGCCATTTATAAATCTTAATATCTAAAGTTTAATAGAAAATATTTTTATATAAATTAATGAAATTAATATAAATGGACTTTATTTGAGTAATTTAACTATCAATATTTTAAATTGGCTTCTTTGGTAAAGGTTTTGATATTATTTAATATTTTTTATGATATTACAAAATTAAATTATTATTTATTTTGATGTCTTCATATTTTAAAAAATATATATATATATCTATATTTTATTTTAGATCAAATAATTTTTAACTATATTTTACAGTTCCTCTTCTTGTAATACTTTAAATGAAATGTTTTACTTTTTAAAATATTACATGAGTATTTGATTAACTAAATATATTTTTATCGTAAAATAGTTTTAAACTATTTCTTCACTAACATCATAAAAATAAAACAGTTTATAATTGTTCAATCCATTGCACAGTTATACTTCAATAATAATATTTTTAGTTTTTACATTATAGGAGATTTAAGTTTTGGAAGGAAGTAAAATTATTTTTGCAAACATTGATGGAGAAATTGATGATGATATAGGTATTCAAACAAATTATAGTTAATCGTTGAATTTTTAAATGGTATAGCAAAAATGAATTTTAGTTTGGCAGGCAGCATATTTCTAGAGTTGTACGTCAAAATTATGTGCAGGGAGAGTCGGTGATCGACAAAAATGGAGTTATGGAGTCTAGATTTGTACAATGTTTTGATGGGTTACAACTTACAAGGAGGCCACACCCCCTAGAGTCTACTTTTCTACAACTCATCAAAGACCATTCTAAAAGAGTAGTTGAGAAAAATGGGGCCAATTATTCTTTTTAGTAACACCAAACTTTTAGAAAGTAAAATTCTGAATGCATCTTAAAAGTCTTAGGAAAGATAACAAAATAGAAATGTTTAATACAAGACTAATAAATAGTTTATTATTTTTAAATTTGACTGCACTCACACTTTTCAATTATAACGAGGTAACAAGTATAATAAAACAATGAGAATATAACAATAACAATAATAATAATAATGACCACGATTAAACAATTTCTCTAGAGAATTATCTCTTTCACACAAGTGATGTTTTTCTTTTTTCTCAAAACTTTTAAGTTTTGATTTTTCTAAGGGGACGATTTAAAAAGATTTGACATAATGACTTTTATAACCAGCCATAGAAAAATCAACATTTTGAATAAAATTAATTACTAACAAATTGATGAATATTTTATACATAACAACAACAAAATTATCACAACACAATTAAAGTCAACACCGAGTTGTAGATGAAACAAGCGTACCTCTGTTGTTCGGTAGAAAAATAGGAACATAAATGCTCACATATAGCATAAGTCTACTTCAAGTAGGAAATAGAAGAGTTAAACATGTTTGTACCAAGAAATCCAATTCAATTATTTGAATAGTGTAGGTGAATAATTATTAATTTTCTGCTATTGTGTTCGCTTCTTATAAATAAAAAAAGTAAAACATGCTTGTTCTACCATTTGCTAATCACAATGAAAGTTGGAAAGAAGACATCAACAACAAAGGTTACCAACACTAACTAATGCATTCATTCAAACAGTGTCACTGCTCAATGTCTTGAACTTTTCATCATTTAAATTTCAAATCCGGAGCAGGTTAACCTGACCACTAACCCACCACATGCCTTTCTACTTATTAAATAGCTATATTTATTCTATTATCTGCCTTGTGAATTATTGGAAATTAACATGATAATAAAACGGGAATTGAACCCAATACACTTAAGTGCTAGTAAATAATAATAAAAAAGACCATATAGCTTAAATCGTAATACTTTTTGTATTGTATTTATTTTAAGATTTGAATTAATTTCATGTATGAAAATAAGTGTCTTAAAAATTTAATGATGATAGAGATCAGAGGAGAGAGAAAAATGATTATTTTAAAATTCAATCAAATTATTATAATAATCTTAAATTAAATTTACTAACACAAAGGAGTTTATTGATTTTTTGTCTAAATATTTATGGTGTTAGTTGCTAATGCAGTGAAAAAGGTTAGGGAGGTATATATATTGGAAGATTTGAATATCCCTAACCTACTGAAAAAAGATTTACAGCTTATTGTACTTTTTAAAAGTTTGAATCAGCAGTTTTTTCATCTGTGCTGTGTCTATAGAGTATGGGTCTACAACTTGTTAGGGGACTGGAAATGCCTTAAAAGAAACTGAGCCCAATAGAGTACGGGCCTGCTGTTACCCATAGGCAGTTGATATATATACCTCCCTACCTATTAACTTACCTCTCTTCTATAATTATTTTCTAAAAATATCCTCAACATAAACGTAATCCCTCATCCCTGTGCTTTTTTTCCCTCTTCCAGAAATCAGGAACCATTGTACTCCCTCTGACACTACCCACTTCTAACCTTTTTCTTCTATGTGGAAATTAAGTATATTTAGAAAGTGAGGGAAGAGAAGAGTAGGTAGTGTTATAAAAGATTTAATGTTGATGCTTGTAGTTGCATTGTATATCTTATTGAAAAGTGGATTTGATGATGAAAATGTGGGGCAACTAGCTAGCAAGAAAGAGCTTTATCAAATGCTCCCAGTAGAGCAACATTTTGATGATGCACTCACATTTGACTTCAAGATTTTTTCGACTTGAACATGAAACAATGTTCAGCACCACAAGAATATTAAGGATGTGTTCAAAGTTTTCAACATTGACGATAGCATGTAGGAAGAATAGGGTGAAATTGAAATCTCCAAATTCATAAATATTTTTTCTCATCCTTTATTGTTAGTGTTATCTCAATTTTTTGACATTGATTGAGGGTTTGGTGGAGAACCTTCTCTGGAGCATTTAGGCATATGGTAACTTGGTTTCTTCAAATTGTTGTGGGGGTACATTTATGCTGAGGGTATCTCTGGAAAAAAGATACAGAAGGGAGGTAAGATAATAAGAAAGCGAGGTATATAAATCAACTGCCTTACCCATATCAAACACACGCCAATTGAATTTGGGCCTGCTGTGACGGCCCATTTCAGCATAAGCACATCTGGCAGGAGAGCATGATGTCCACCAATTCGGAAAAGTAGTCCAAGTCAAGTCAAATATGCATCGCATAAATAACTAACTAAAATAGATGTTTCACAAAAATTCATTATGGTCGAGATAATAATTTTTTTTTTGTGATGCGTAGATTACACTATCTTGCCATCTCATTTTAAATTACATTTTCCTTTTTAACAGATAAAAATATATTATGATTTATTCTTTTAATTTTTTGTTAAAGCTCTATAAACTTTTTAAGAAAAAAATATTTTATACTTTTTTCTCTCAAAAAAGATGTGAATATATGTTGTCCTTATCTTTTATGTTAAAAAAAACAAATTTTCTTTCCAGAAGGATAAAAATATACTACATTTTACTTATTTTAGTTTTATAACTAAAATTTTGTTTACATTATCCTTTTTTGAAATTTTTTTTACAAAAACATAATATTTTGTGACTTTTATTTTGAAATGACTATTTTAGTTTTAGTTGACCCCTTAAATTATGACCATTAAATATACCATCGCTTAAGCAATTTAATTTTATGAGTACTGTTAGAATAAAATTCAAATCTATAATATTATTAAGCAAAATTAATTAATTTACATTTATTGTTTTTATTGATCCTTCAGAAATTAGGTGTAATTATTTTTTTATATATAGGAGGACATAAGAATTGAGGTAATATATTTTTTATAATTGGGTTTTCAAAATTTTAGATTTTTTTTTTAATCTTTTGAAGTGTTCGTGCTTAACCTTGTTTCAAATCTTTAGTTTGTTTTTTTAGATTTTTATCTAATTGAATAATACCCTAATTGACATTGTGTGTGTCATGCTAACCCAACTCAAAAACTGGAACTTGTTGGAAGTTGAGTGGAAACTGAGATTCTGAGAGGAATCAGCCCTTTTCCGTATACTTTACTTGAACAAGCCGTTTGAGTTCGGCGTGTTTAATAAATAAAATCACAAGACAACGTTGTCTTGCGCCTGAAAGTGTTGTGGAGACAAAACCACAATACAGTTTTAGAATGGAGAAGACAGCAGTTAAAGTTCGATGCCAGAGGATTGGGTGCGACGCCATGTTCTCCGAGGCCGACAACCCCGACGGTTCCTGTCGATACCATGATTCGGTACTCTCTCTCACACACAACCCTCATATCCAAGTTTTTACCACTCTTCCCATTCACTTCAAATATTTTTTTTCTTTCTATATGTGTTAATTTTAAATTAACTCAATACCATGCCCTAGCTTTTGTTTTTGTTTCAATAGCGTTTGATTTAATTGCGCTGCCTAAGCCTTCCCATGATCATTCTGAAATTAATTGATCTATCTGCAAATTGGGTTGCGTTCAACCCTGTTCTTCCAATTTTTCTATTGTGATTTGTTATAGCTGTAGATTAAAGATCTTGGTTTCGTTTAAGCTTGTGCTTGTTCTTGTGTGATTTCACTATGTGGAAGCTCACTTCAGAGGAAAGTAAGAAATCTCCATCATTGATGAGAAAATCAACTGATGGTATTATATTATCTACACATGGTATCACCTGATATTATATGCTCATGCATAATAAATTATTAATTTTGTACTACCTACACCTTTATCTCAACAGTTAATTAATTGTTGAGATATTTCACTTTTCTGTCTGAAGTGGATTACTCATTTTAGGAGAGCAAAATCAATTGTTGAGAAGCCGTTACAATATAGTTGTTCAGCTTGGGTGACACGAGTATGGTAGTAGCGTAGCACTTCGGCCAAGGATCCAAAGGATCATAAATCAATATTAGAGCTGCTTGCTTTAACATATGAGAGCTAGGGGTGATTTTGGTTGACTAATGACCAAGGTAGTCAAAATTGAGAGCATACCCAGGACCTTAAAGGTTAGTGAAAGCGGCCGAGAATCAACCCATGCATTGCCAACTGGGTAAGATAGCTTCTAGTGAGCTTAGCATCTAATGCAGGTCGATCTATACATGTTGATCGTTTCATGCCCATAGACCGATCATTGTAACCGACTTATTCTCACATTGTTGTCTTAGGGCCCATGGGCCTCAAGCCTTTCGGCCTAGTTCAACAAGATTCTAGATCTTTCCAACAGGTGACTAAGGCAACTTTATCCTCTTTCCTCCTCACAAATGAGAGAGGCATTAAATTATAAAATGCCACCCCTTGAGAAAAGGCAGGAACCATTAGAGGACCGTTAAAAGACACACTTGTTAAATAGGCATGATCCATCTAGGTGACACTGTGTAGAACTTGCCAGTGTTGTTATAGCTGCTATTGCATAGTGGAATTTCTCGAATCCGCAATTGCTACTCCGCCCGCTATTGCAGCCGTTATGTGTGTTGTGGTTGTTGCATGCATCCTGCATCCTCTTGTCATCTCTAGCCAATTGAACTTTTGAGTTAATATTATGTATTTTATTTTTATTTGCATACAGCTGGATTTTTTTACATTTATAATTGACATATATCATATATTTTAACCATTATGTGACTTCCACTATATGCCCACGATGCTATCCCCTATATGATATTGCGGACTATTGACTTTTTGCCATTTTCCACAATCTGCAATTGATAAGACTGCAACTTGCTGAGGTTTTGAGTTCCTATCCAGCTTTAGGACTCCCTAGCGATTATGTTCTCTAGCGTGAACACAATGTAATGTGGATATCAAAAATACAAAATACAAAACTATATTTGAAGATGAATGTATGCGATAAAAGTAACATAGATATGTATCAAGTGAACCAGGTCTTTTCTGCTCTGTTTCCCCCTCATGTCTCGTTGCTTTGTATTCCCACTTACTATCCAGCAGCAGGTTGGGCAATCCACTGTCTGGTCCTCTTCTTTCTCTTTTCTTCTTTTCTCTTCTTCACCTATTAAGGATAACTTCTATTCGAGTTTTAATGTTTAGTTACTTTAAACCACAGAGGCTTAAAGTTGTTCATTTCCTTGGCTTTTTGTAGGTATACTTGTATATTTTGCTTAAGATGGATAACTTTTATGGTTAATTATGAATATTTCATGAATTGAGCAACTTTTAATTTTTCAGCATTTGTATGTATATGTATACAATATATAATATTAATAATTATTTAATATGCATAAAAGAAATTCAGAATAATGCTCATTCATTATACACTATCGTGCTATAATGTTTTTGGGGTCAACTACTATCCATTATCCAAGATTGATATCTTCTAGTGCAGTAGGCGCTTCACCGAAACTTTGCAAGTGCAACTATCCCTAACTGATGTGATACACCAGTATTTCCGGCTTCATGCATAGAGGATTAGGCTTGCATTGTGTGAATTAAAGAAAAAGCAGCTCTTGCAAAAAGCTCTTCTAATAATGGTATTTAGATTGTTACCCCTGTTGGATACTTAGAACTTACCATTTGAGGATTTATTTTATTTATACCACATTATATTGATTCTTTTCTAGTTTTTTATTTTTTATTTTTTTAATTTGGAGAATTATTTGTTTTGATGTTAAGTATGTTACTAAAACTGGTATTTTCATCCATACTGTTTAACTTCTGATAAAACTGTAGTGTTCTACTATGAAACCTCTTGACTTAAATTTTGTTTGTGCACCATTGTTTCACAAGCTTTGATAACATTCTTTTAGCTAATGTCATCACTAATGCATACTCATGATTGTGAACTTAGTAAAATTTTATATCCCATGTTATATCATTTTGTTGATTTATGATGCGGCATTCATATGAGATCTTACTGATTCACTTTCTATCTGGCATGTTCGGGATTTGGATTTAATGCTGCTGGGGCATCTTCATTTGTTCAGGGAGTAAGTCCATGCCTATGAATCTGTTTCTTCACAATGTTTTCTTTTTTATAAAGATTAGTTATCAGTTTGTTGTAATTGATTAAGTTTCTACGTCAATTTTCAGCCTATATTTCATGATGGAACAAAAGAATGGAGTTGTTGCAAGAAAAGAAGTCATGATTTTAGCTTGTTTTTGGAAATTCCAGGGTGAGAGATCTTCTTTGTTCCTTTTCTCTAACTTCCTGTTTTAGAATGTGAAGATTTGGTCTGCAGTCAACTATTCAATTAAAAATAGTTCACTTTTTTTTTTGCTAGAATTTATTAATAGGTCATAGAGATGACTTTCTGTTATGGAGAAAGGACAAGGACCATAGAGATGGATAGTCAAAATTTAAACGGTTGATTATGGATGTTTTATGCTAAATTTCATTTACCACTTTTGCATGGGTTGATTTCCTTTACAAATATTCATTTATGTGGAAATAAAATCAACACAAACCTTTGCTGAATTATCCTGTTTCAACTATCAAGTACAATGAACTATATTTAAAATCTCTAATTTTTGTTTTTTTATTGGTTAGAGTCCATTCTGCATTGCCAATTCATACTTTGAAGGTACTTTTGGTGGCAGTTAATGCTCACTGGGGAACATATGATTTCTAAATGTAAAATTAATGAAATGGAAATTAGAAGAGGGCTCCACGTAGCAGTAATTATTGTATAATTTTTCTATCACATTTTCAATAGAAAATATCTGCTGCTTCTCAAGACATCATTATCTCCTGTGAATGATTTTGCTCCTGTCTAAATTTATCTCTGCAGGATTCTTTAATGGTATTAGATCTTACATAATGTAATGAGCATAAGCAGGTTGGGTTTGTCAAAGATGGTTTATTGGGTCTCATGATGCTAGTGATGAAACAGCTTATTTTGCATGCATCAATACCCGCAGTTAAAAAAATTAATTGCACTTGTCTATTTTTTTCCATTTTATTTTAATATTCCCTGCATTTGCTGATCAAAGTTTCTCTCTGTGATCAAGATGCAAGACAGGAAAACATACAACAGTTAAGCAAGTTATTACACCAGTGAAGAAGAACACCATGCCCTCTCCAACTGCTGTTTCTTCTACCAATGCATCATCAAAGGAGTCTTGTCCCAGATGTCGGCAGGGTTTCTTTTGCTCAAATCACGGTATTCATATGTTTCTGCTTCTGGCACTGTCTCAAGTCCTTTTATTAGTTATTTTTGAGTAATCCCTATTTCATGCTTCCAAGGCTAAATTTTCTTCTCCCATCCCCCTCATTTTTTAGGCTCGCAAAGCAAACCTGTAAATGTTGTTGGAGACAAGGCTGCAAATCTTGCTGGAGATGTCTCTGCTGATAATAATTCAAGTGTTGAGGCTCCGAAACCTAAGAAGATAGTTGATATAAATGAAGCCCAAGTATGTAAAAATAAAGGATGCGGTCAAACTTTCAAGGAAAAGGATAATCATGACACTGCTTGCAACTACCATCCTGGCCCTGCTGTTTTTCATGACCGGATGAGAGGGGTCAGTATTGAGTATTCATTCCACTCAATGTTCTTAGTTTGTTCTCATTTCTTTGATAAAATAATGCTTGTGGTTGTGATATGGTTTCAGAGAACCACATTTATTTTAACTTTATCACATTATTTTGCAGTGGAAGTGCTGTGATATTCATGTAAAAGAATTTGATGAGTTTATGAGCATTCCTCCGTGTGCAAAGGGATGGCATAATGCGGATCCAGAGTCCTGATCACTGGAGACACAGAAGGACGAGTTATTTTCTTACAGTTGCAGATCCTCTAAATGAAATGGAAAAGGGGTTTGTTGATTCATTGTTGTCGATTAATTAGAGCAAAACATTGTCTACTCTTTTTTCCGTCTCCCTCATCCCCCTTTGGACTGTTCAAACTCTATGGTTAATTTGAGAAGCTATAAGAGGTCATTCCATCAAGATGATTACTGTGGTCTGTGGATAGTGTAGAATGTGAAGTTGTCTTGTGTTCTTTGAATGTTGCTATTTGCTTTCGTTTGGCTGGTTTGGACGGCTAATTTTGAAAGATGTTGAATTATGGTTTTGTCCACAATGGTCTTGTCTCCTGGGCAAAAATGTTTTTTTTATTTATTCATTATTGAAACGCTTTATTAGGCTACGTCATGATGCCATTGTTGTTAATTAGGTATCACATCTTTATTGCGAGAACATATTTTTTTTTGCAACAAATTTCTATAATTTTTTTTATTTCAATTACGAGAGAGAAAGAACAGAAATAGACAGGGAGATTTTATTTTTGGTGAATAAATAGATAGGGAGACAAAGTAATGTGAAACTTGTTCCCAAAACTCGTATGAATAGTATAATTTATTGCAAATTAGTTAATAATATTGATAGAGTTTGAGTTTTTAGTATGTAATTGTAAGGGGAATTTTGTTTCCTTTAGTGGTCCATGCTTGAATAGGTTTGTCCCACGTGAAGTATATTTGTATATAAAAAAAATGCTTAATAGTGAAGAGTGTGATAGAAAATGTTAAATATTTTTCTTCATTGGAAAATGAGAGGTTATAGTCGTGGTTTCAAATTTCAATTTCTTGTTTTTATGCAAGTCTTTTATCGGTTAGTTGGGGATGTTGCAAATTCAGTAATGCGTGGGCTATATTTGGAGAAATAGCTGAATTACGTTTTTATTTAAGAAATTTACATGACATTTCATGTTTTGACCTTAATCATAAAATTTATTGAAATAATTTTTTTAAAGGATATTGAAATCATTTAAAAAAGACATGATTTTCGTAAGTCTATGGTAATTGTTTGGATATTTCTAAATATAGGTAAAATATAAAAATTAATGGAAGATTGGTTTAATTCATGAAATATTATTTTAATAGTAATATAAAAATAAATTAAAATATAAAATTATAAGCATATGAAAATTTTCTTTTAAAATTAAATCGATAGAATCTTATTATAAAGAATGCTGCATCATAAAAAAGGCTTCCGCAGTTTCATATGGGCCGGCCCAATATATTTTTACAACTCACCCAAAGGGTGTTGCTAGGTGCACCCATATTTTTTCAATTTTGCCCTTTTATCCGTATGACTTATACGGATGAAGTTCATCCATAAGAAAAAAAAATTTATAATTTTTATAAAGTTTTTTTAAAAAAAATTAAAAAAATATTTGTGACAAATGAATTTAAAATTAATGATCAAGCAAAAATCGAACATGTGACTTTCAAGTTATTAACACAACATTCCAACCAATTAAGCTAATGAGCCAATTACATTATAAAATAAATAATATTGTTATATATAACACTAAAATTTATAATGTATATTTAATGCGCATATAAATTTAAATAATAAATTTTATGACAATTAATTTTGATATAAATCATACGAATTATTTAATCCGTATATTTTTTATAAATAAAAAATATTTACTATTACAAAATTTAATATATATTAAATTTTGTAATAGTAAAAAAATTTTAATACATAAATGAGTAATTTAACATATTAATAATTTACCTTAAAGTTTTATTTTTAACGTGAGAGTCACATGTTTGATTCTTGCTTGGACCATTAATTTTAAATTAATTCACCACAAATATTTTAAAAAAAATTAAAGAAAACTTCAAAAAAAAAATTTAAAAACTTCATACGAGTCATGGCAAAATTGAAAAAATGTGAAAATACTATGGGCACCTAGCAACACCCTCACCCAAACTATGTTGAGCTTATTTTTGTATATTTAAAAAAAAAATTGCTTTTATATTTATCCATTACTTCAATAGCTAAATCTATTAAATACTTTTAATTCAATCAACTAACTTAATATTTTTCAACTTTTAACTTTTTTTTAATTCAAAACTAACTTAAAGTTTTTCAACTTTTAACTTTTTTTTTTAATTTTCAACAAATATATTAGCTGTCACTTCCAATCATAAGCTATCACATATTTGATGGTGTTTATTTTGACTAGAATATTGAAGAACACGTGTATTTGTGTGTTGGGGGAGGTGGGGAGATACAAATAATTCAGGCTTCTCACTGGAAGCCTATGACATGGTATACAATAGTCTTAGGTCAAACTAAGACCATTTACTAATAGATCAAGTCAAGATTTTTGAAAGGACCTATTTAGTAAAAAAAAAGAAAAAAGCCTAGTTTCAGGAAACCTAAAAAGTTTTTAAAGCTTGATAGGTTAGCTCATTTAGTATTATATTAATAAGCGTGACAATAATGCCATCACGTAGGTTATTAGACTTTTAATGGCCCTTCAAACCAGACTAGATTTTTGAAAAGAGTTGAATCAAACCTTAAAAATGGACTTGGACTGCATAAGCAAGCTAAACAAACCACGTGTAAAAGAGGTCCATTGTAGAAGTCGTCCCAAACTTGTGCTTTATATTCAAAAATCGAACTACACTCAAACATAGCCAAGTTTAACTCAACTTATTTCCATCTCACTGTGTCATAACTATAAATGATGTTTGAAGTAAACTTTATTCGCATAATAACACTTTTTAAGTGTTAGATCATAATTATAATTTAAAATTAAAAATATTAATTATTTTATCTTTCTGATAATTATTTCAAAACTTCAAAAAATAGTAAAATATATTCATAATCACTCCTTTAATGTGCGTTTTTTATGTTTCATAACAAATAGTATTTATTTTCTCAAACTTGAAAACACTAAAGGAAGATTTTTATACAATAGTATAGATTAAGGAGTAATATTTATTTAGTAATTATATGGAGATTTATTTCACTTTAAGAATGCTATTTACTAAGAGTTTAATATTAAATTATTTTTTGATAGTATAATGTTGTCTACGAGTTTATATTATTAGTGTGTTATATTATGATAACAAATATCTTTGTTAGTGTAAAACATTAATATATATTACCCATACATCAATTGATACTTAATTAAATTGTTATAATTAATGTTAATAATTTAATTTTTATCAAATAAAAGTTACATCAATACAAGTAACTTCAATATTTTTTTTGAGATAATCTTATTCAAAATACTGTCACATTCTAAATATAAATGCATTTCTTAATTAAAATTTAAACGTTGTTTCATCACAGGTTGAAAGATCAATCTTTTATATTAGACTCAACCCTTGGTAAATATTTTTTATTTTTTCTCCCACATATATTTTCCTTTAAAGGTAATCATATTTAGGACATGATATTTGAAACATTAAATGTGGGAGACAAAATAAGAAATATTTATATTATAGAAAATATTGATAATTTTTTATTAATTGATAATCAATTTTTTTATTCTTTATATTGTAAAAATTCAACCCTTTCATTAGACTCAATTCTCGATGGTCTCGTTTTTAATGCTTGTTAAATGATAATTTTAAAGAAATTAATTTCTATGTATTGATAATATAAATAATATTTATCTTGTTAACTAATAAAAAATCATGTTAGAAATAACTTTTTAAATAATTGATAATATAAAAACTTTTTACATTATCCATTAATCATGAATGTACTGTTTTCTCAATTTGAAATAAAAAATAAATTATCTATTTTGAAATTTCTGGTACATGGAATCTAGTTGTTGCACTTGCACATGACCCAAAATGTCCACGGTTGGTATGGGAATTAGAGGTGAAAATGTGACCAAAATCTTCTTCCACTACTATAATGTCAATATAATCATGTACTCTCCACTCTATGGGACCCTAATGTATAGTCGTGTTATGAAATATATTTAATATGTGGGCATCACTGAAACTATATATCATATTGTTATTATGTATGAGCAGGCTGAGTTGCATGCAGTTGAGAGGGGGCATGGGCTTCACGGGACCTATGATGGGTACAATCAATTATCAATCACCCTCTATTGCCTCCTCTTTATGTCTCAACAACATCTCCGGACATTATTATTACTGTATAAGCTAAAAATAAACCAAACAAATGTATTTTCGGAATTGATGTCTGCAATTCTAATTGCTTTCTAACTGTGAAATAGTAACTGGTATGTATGCTATTTGCTTTTACGTAACTGTGAAATAACTGATGATTTGCAAAAAAACTATTTACTTTCTAACCTTACAATTCCCTCTTTTAATTCATTTCCAACGTACTCTACTGTTGCTTATTGTCCTTCACTGCTTCTATTCAATTCCTTTTTGGTTGACTGGCTTGCGACTTTTGAATTCTCTCTTCACTCTTTGAAAGGGCTACTTAACTAGTTATCGGCTACTGCCTTTAGAATTATTATTATTCACTATAAATGCTTGTTTTTCCGGTTCTTAAAATTAAAGTAAACATTTATTTAACGATATTAATGAATGCAAACTTCAATAAATATTTCTTGAATGTTGCCATGTTCTTGAATCTGCTCGTGAAACCAACTTTTATTCAAATGTATACATCTTTGTTGTTTATTACTAAAAATGTTTTCTTAACCGTGGATTGATAATTCATTTATTTTTTTTAAAAAAGGAACATAACCTCTATATATGAATTTTTAATTTTTTAAATAGAAAAAAATTATAAAACTAGGGATGTATGAAGACGATGATGGGGTTTTCAAGAAAACAATAATTAAAAGACGGTGATGGGGAATATTTGAGAGTCAGATTTATTCCCCTGATCATATAATTTCTGAAAATATTTGATATCACTGAACTTGAAGTTATGACATTTTGTGATGACTCCGGAAATCCTATTTGAAATGTGGATGTATTGTGAGACTTTTACAAAAGTAAATGACCAAAGATGTACAATAAGGATATGAAGAGAGAGAAAAAAGACCATCCATAAAAATAAGTTTTACAGAAATCAGAATGTCATACGGAGATATTAGAAAAATCCATTCACCACGCAAATTAGATTTTATCTCCATGAAATAAAAAGTTTTTGTTTGTAATTATCTGTGTATATATCACACATTCACATTTCATCTTAAAATGTTATGAAGAATAAGTCTCTTAATAACATTGTTACATGCTATATGAATGGATTAAGTTATTTGTAAGTTATTTAATGGTAATTAATAACATTGTTACATTATATTTTTGGTTGTATTTATTTAATATAGTCAAGTAAAAAAATTTACTTTGTGGGTACAATTGCTCCCATTACCCATAATGTAGATTGGTCATTGATTAGAAATAAGTATAATATTAATTTATCCAAACTTAAATCATAAATAAACAAAAATATAATAATAATTATCTAAGAGAGTAATTATTAAATTTAATACTGTAATTACTTAACAAAAATCCTACTTAAGGGTTTAGGATTTTTCACTATCCAATAATCATCCAACACAATGATTTAGAGTTTTTCTACTTTTCTGATAATAATATTATTAAATATTAGAGACTTAAAATATTAGTTGTAAAAAATATAATTATTTTTTTACATAAAATTATATATATATATATATATATATATATATATATATATATATATATATATACATATATATATAATATGATATATGCGGGAAGAGACGAGTTTAATACTATAATACGTGTGGTCTCATTCATATCCACATAAATTTGTGAATATATTCTTATTCCGTACCTAATATTAATATTGTGGATAATTACTTATTTTATTTATAATTATTTTTAACAGATATCCGTAAGATTTTGGTATAATATGTGATCGCTAAGTATCCGTTACCCTTTTTGCACTTCAATCTCCATTGATTTTTTTGTGGGTCACACTCTATCTAACTATCTATCCCTTTACCTAGAAAGCAACAAATTTTGAAACTTATTTCCAGCATAAAAACAAACTGAACTTCGTGCATGGATTTCTTTTTATTCAAGGAAATAGAACATGCATGTTCCACAAGTGTGTGGTCGACACTCAATATACCACATGCACACATACGACGAACAGTTATTTGATTTGGTCTCTCTCTCTCTCTACCCATTCTATTGATTTGGTTCCCCTGGCCTGCTATTATTATTTTTTATTTTATCACTCTGAAATATTTCTTCTTCTTCTTCTTAATTAAACTAATACCCAAAGAAAACTAATACGAAATACAATTGTTTAAGATTGACAATGGATGCATTAATATGTAATTAGTAGTCATATCAAAGTGATAATTAATAGACAATTCAGTTCTCAACAACTTACATTGTAATTACTTGTGTTATTATAAATTTGAAACCTCACTTTTTAAGAATTATTTTATTTTTTTATTTTCTACAAATTATACATGTCTTCTATTATTATATTAGATACTGAATTTATCGTTTATAAACATTTTTATTTCTATTAAATATTGTTATAAATTTAGATAATTTTGAAACAAATTTAAATTACCCTTTTTAATTTTAAATGTTGATACATCGTCTAAAACATAAAATATTTATTTCTAAAACAAGCTTTAAATTCATTCATTTCAATTCAAATTTAAAAACCATCTTTTAAATAAGAAAATATAAGAGTGTTTTTATAAATAAGCTCTTGTATGAATTAATTTCAGAAGAAACTTATTTCATTTTCATTTAACATGGATTATCTTATGATTTATATTGGAGTTGTAGATTTCTTTAGGATTAGAAATAATTAAACTCATAGTTAAAGGTTATAATGGATATTATGTGTCAAACCTCATGTTTACCGAATTTAATATGATTTAGTGTTTTCTTTTCTATTAGATGATTGATTGACTAATGACTAACAATCACACTAGTTAATGAAACTGTGGGAAATGTTGATTTAAGAGTAAGATCAATCATAATTCTTTTACTTTCAGTTAGGTATTGTTGGCTTTTATGTAATGTTTGGGAGTTTCTGGTTTTAATTAATCTGTAGACTCAGGGATGGAACTTATTGGATAGCAGCATGTGTTGCGTGCTTTGTATTGTACTCGTGTTTATCTTAGAGGGACACTCCTTGTGTTCTCTTCTAAGTTTCCTTTAATAAAATTGTTTTGGCTTTTCCAAAAAAAGAAGAAGAAATACGTTGATTTTTTTTTAATTGTTGTCTTACATGATTATCGGGATTTGGGGGCAATAATTTGATAGAGAAAAAGGAAACAGCATGCCATGTTTTTGGTACAAAACTCTAGCCGTGAAATAGTATACACATGGTGGATCAATAAAATACTTATAAGTTACAGAAGAAAATCAAGAATGAAACATTTCAAGAAAATACACATGGAGTATTAAATAATCATGATCTAATTATGTTCAAAGTAGGAGTTTGACAAACACGACAAAGCCTAAACAAAAGGGAAAATTGGAGATAAACGGAAGAATTAGCAAATTGAAACTAACAGGAAGAGTGATGATGCTCTCAACCGAGCTTACAATATTGTTTACATGAAAAAGTCATCAACCAATTCTGATAGAATATAATCACAACTTCATAATTATCTTTAATGCCTCCTGCAAGGTAGAAGGTACTGCTAATACTCACAACTTGGAATTAATAATACTAACGCAAAATATACTAATAAGTAAGTATAATTGCATGACAAAAAATAATGAAAAAGTCAAAATCACATTAATTAAATACAATGTACATTGCATTAGGCAAACAATTAACAATTATAATTTACAATAAATTCTAACAAATTATTTATCAAAACAAAAAGACACAAAATTTAAAGTAGTAATTGATTTAATTAAAATTAACTTTACCAAGTTTTAAACAAAAGTCATCTATAACCATAATAACATAACAAATACATGCATTAACATTTTTGCACTATGTTTTTTTTTTATTGTAAAATAGTTTTCATTCTAATTTTTTTATGTGTTATAAATTATTTAAAAACAAATTGTTATCTCTCGGCAAGTTTATTAATTAAAAGAGTGTTAAAAGTTATGAATAGTGAAACACAAAACTAACTAAAAAGTTTATATACATGGAAATCAAAATATCTTCAAATTCTTATTACATTTAAAATATGGTAACATTACTTTAAAGTATTTTATACTACTACTAATTTATAAGCTTAATTAGGTTAGATAAAAAAAATTAATTAGCTTGAATATTTGATTTTTAAAAAAGAAAAACACTTTCTTTCCCATTTCCTTTTGTTGTTGAAGAATTATAGTATGACTAACGAACTTGAACCCTTATTAAACCATGTTGCAGCAACATGCTGAGAAAAGTAGAGGGTTTAAATGATCTCTCTGCATCATTAACTACAATGTGCAGACTTCAGAGTTGGGTTTTTCATTTTTTTCTTAAAAGTGTTTTAAATTATTATTAAATATATGTATATAATTAATGGTAGTATGTTGGATTGTTGGTAGAGTGAGAGGGAGGGGAAAGGGTAAGTAACCATCTATCAACATTTTCAAGTAGTAATTAGCTTGTTGTTTCTGTGTCCTGAGAAAAGAGAAAATATGTAAGTTTGTCTTGAGTGTCAGTGGGACCTACATGATGAAGTCACGCCGGCCGACCGTACTGTTCTGACGGCGGAATACCGGCGGATATGGTGCCGGCAGAATCTCATTCTGAAGCACTACCTTTACTGACTCTGAAGATGTTATTCATAGAAGATGATAGATAGGCCTGAACCACTCCCACATTGTGATCTCTTCAATGCTAGCTAGTAGTATTGTCCACTAGTTATGTTATGCATCATTGGTTTTGTCAATATTATAGTTATCTTTTTATTTATGACCCGTTCGGAATAAATGAAAATGGAATGAAGAAAAAAACATAGGATGATGATGTCTTTTTTTTTTTTTTTTGTAATTGGAGAGAAAGTAAAATAATTTGTTGACTTTAAAAAAAATTAAAATCTTATTTTTTAATTTAAATTTCAATTTTTTTTCTTCTTCTTTTTCTTTTGCATCTACCAAACATAGGACTGAAGTTTCTATGTTGTATTTTAGTTTTAAAAGTATAATTTACGTAACGGTTTGCTTCTAATAATTTTTACACAATCATAAGTGTAAGATTTTCGCTAAAATTCAACTATTACTATCTAGTTTAATAAAATTTTATTTATTATAATTTCTACTTATAACATATGATTTCCAATTGAAATGGACACGTAGTAGCATTATTTTAAACACAGAATGAAACAACATGAGAAGGTATCAAGCTTAATATTGAAAGGTTTTTTCCATTAATTATAAAGGTGACAAAATAAGTCAAGTTAATTGGACCAAATTAAAACAGTATGCTAAAATGTAAGGTAAATTTTAAGCTTGAATTAAATGCAAACTATTTTATCTTTTTTTGATCATAGTCCAACCAAGGCTTATCTTGCAAAAAATTGATAAAGTTCCTAAAAAATGAGCTTTTATAAGGGTTAGACTCTATTTTACTCAAATTAAATCTAAAACTTTTTTTTAACCCAGTTCATTATAGCTCACTATCCATATCAGGGTCAGCCTGTATTTGATAAAATAGTTCATTCTGCCACTTCTGATTACTTGTACTCCGAAAGTACACTGAAATTCATACTACTACAAATATCTTCAATTTCTAATAGCTGAACTATACGATAATTTCAAGTTTTAATACCATAGTGGAACTTATTTGTAATGCACTTATAAAATAAAACGAGATTTGTGTACTAATAAAAAAAAATATATATATAAATATATAATGAATTAAAATGTTTAGAAAGGTATTTTTGTCAATTTCATATAAAAATAGAATTAAAGATTTTAGATTTAAATGTAGCACATTTGTAAAATCAAAATGTTTTTGTGTGTTTACCTTTAGTGTAATTTCATATTTTTTATTTGGATAAAATAGTTACTGCTTTATTCTTTTTTTTTTCTACGATCACTCCGCATCTTAATTAACAAACCATTATTTTCATAATAATAATAATAATAAAACCATTCAAATTAGATATGCTACTCATTAATTTTGTTTAATGCAATTTTCATTTAGCTAATAAAATGGTTATGAGTTGCATTCAAATTAAATGAGTCTGCCTGTATTTTAAAGTATTTGTCTGAAACACTGCATTTGTAAAGTACATGGAAATGAATTTTTATTTATTCCAAAACAGACAGAACTCGTATCACTCACGCATCATTAATGTATCGCGTGTCGAATTTAAATTTTACAGTAAAATTGTTAAACTAAAAAAGTACACCCTAATAATTTGCTGCATGAAGATTTGGGAAAAGTTTATACACAAACTTTTCTTGCTATAGAAGTGGAAAGTGAACGAAAATGAAAGCAGCTTTGGTAACGGATTATGGAACATGGAATTAGTTTTGGATCCCCTTTACGAATCATTAGTTCAGTTTTTATTTTAATTTCAGTAACTAGTGAATTTTTAAATTTAGTGTAGCTTACTAATAGACGATATCCATATAGAATAAATTTATCAATAAAGAATATGTGTATTTCGTAAAAATAGAAAAAACACTAGACGTAATTTAACCTTAATTGAAGTAATGTCAATATAATTTTCTCAAAATTTATCAAACAATATAAGAATACATTAATTAACTTATAATAAATAAATCCAGGAGACACAGCGAAAAGAAAAGGCAAAACCTTTTCAGCGTAATAAAAGCAAGAAAAAGAAGAAGCAAAAGGATAATTAGCAAATGAAGAGAAGACAGTTCTAATTTAAGAGAAAAAGGACTCGGCATAGTCAGCTTTATACGTTGCAAGATGCAAACCTGTTTTATTGCTTCAACAGTGGAAAGCTGCTGCACATTCATAATCCTCTTAAGCACCTACTGCGGTTTCAGACACAGATTTCAGTCTTGTTCACCAATTTACATATTCTTTTGTGTTTTTAATTTTATAATAATTTTAGTTTTTTTTAAAAAAAATTAAATCTAACGTCTAATATCAATGTTTCATGTTTGGATTAGATTTAATTTTCCCAAATTAATTTTGAAATCACGTGAAAAATCAATGTTATAAACTGTTACTTTTACTTTTTCATTGTGAGTTTGATTTTCAGAAATTTTTTTGTAGTCATCTAAACATGTTATAATATAATAAAGCATAATTATTTTCACTTTTTAATTATTTATTTATAAATTATATAAAAAAAATTAAACCTTAAAAAGATTATATGAAATTAACCCGTCGAATAAAAATATTTAGTGAAGATGAATAAAGTAAATAAATTTATTACTTTATACTAAAATCAATATTTTTTTAGATAAACCAATAGTTTATATTCTATACATGAGTTGTTACATTATATCCTTTTATTAAGTACTCAAATTATTTACTTTATCTTTTTAAAACGAGTCAATAGTTAACCATGTATAAGTAAGCAATAATTAATAAATTATTAATATGAGTGATATTAGATTTGTTTTCCTTCAATAATGTCTCAGATTTAAATTTTTTTAATGAAAAAAAATATTTTTGAAAGAAAAGAATTTAATTAAGGATAATTAGTTATTTTTTTCATTCATATTAGTGATTAATAAAATTGATAAATATTTATATGAATAACATAATAATAATAAAAATATAAATAAGTAATTGTATTTTTCTTATAAAGATTTAAAAAGATGAAGCACTAAAATATATTTATTTATATTTATCATATAAAATTACTAATCATATAAAAAGATTTTATATTTTTGGTCTTTCTGTATTTATAAATATTAGGCAAGTTTTGGATAAAAAAAGTGGTCGTAGCCTGTAAGCAACCATACACCATTATAGAAATAACACGATAACCACACGCCATTTCTTACATCATGCGTTTACTAAAGTTATTTTTCTCTCTTCTTCTTTGATGAAGATATGGTATTAATATTCAATATTAGATTGGAACTTGTAGATCAAATTCAAGAGACACTCTATGATAAGGATACCCCATGCATTGCTTTTTGATATAACATTTTCTATCTCTTATTTCCATTTTATGCAATGGAATAAAACTTCTCAAATAATGTCAAAGCCCGAAAATTGCCTACCAAATAAGAAAACCTTCCGAAGGTGATCTTACATATATTTATCACGATTCATGAAGAGTATCTTAATGTTCTTTTTTTCCTAAAATGTTTTTATGCTTTTTTTTACTCAAAAATATCTTAATGTTTTTTTATCCATCAAAATCAAAGAGAGAAAATAAAACATTAACAATAACTCAAATATTATATTCGATTAATTGAGTTACACCTTTAATGTTTGTTTACTTACATAAAGTAATGCCTTATTTTTTAAGACATTCGTTATTTTCATTTTTCAAGAAAGATACGATATTTCATACATTTTTCTTCTTCTAAAGTTTTGTAATCGTCCTTGTGAACCTACATGTTCTTTTGATTTCTTAAATAATCATATTGTGTTCCGGCAAATTTTTAAAATGCTGTTTTAATATTAATTTTATCTAATAATTGATAAAAAGATTATAAAATTTTGACTTAATTTTTGGAATAGTTTTCATTTTCGAAACTTAGTTTGCGAAATAAACCTTGTTCTTGTTTTTATGAAAACTTTAATTCAAATGAAATAGAGTAAATATTACTTTTGTTTCGTTATATTTTAATGTTATTTTATTTTGGTACATCAAGTTTTTAAAAAATATTTTACTCTTTTATATTTTTGATTTTTTTTATCTTTTATGTTTTTAAAAGTTTTATTTCAATCATTTTAATATGTCGTTAACTTTAAATTTTAAAATAATTAATTAAAAATAATAACAATTAAAAATCATCATGTTTTTAAATTACATTTCTTCACCTATTTCCTTAAGTTTTGTCATCTTCTTATGCAAATTTGATAACCATTATAACATCAATAAAATTACCGTTCACTCATATTTACAATCTCTATAACATTACAACCATCATCAATAAATAAATAAAATCTCAAACATTTATCTATCAAACAACACCATCACATCATCCCATAGATGCATCATAATCCAACAGCGACATAGATAAAAAAAAAAACATTAGGACTTAGCAATTATGGAAAGCTTTACTTGATGACACAATGATGATTTTGGATATTTTTCTTTGCTAATATTTATTAACGAAAATTAAAAGAAATTATCAAAATGAAAATTTCAAAAATATAAAAGATCAAAATAAAATTTATAAAAACATAAATCACCAATTGAAACTTTGAAAATTTAATGTATTAATATGAAAAATTTGAAAATATAAAATATCAAAATAAAATTTTTAAAACTTAACGTACAAAAATAAAAAAATACTAAAACATAATGGACTAAAAGTTACACTTAACCAATAAAATATAAGAATATAAGTGTGTAAACATATCTTTGAAAACAATCAAATGTCATGAAATTAAATATAAGTGTGTAATTTTTCTTTAACTTTTATATAACTTTTTTTTCCTCTTGTTATTTTCATTTTTTTCACACTCAATATTGTATTCTATTTATTACTCTGTCTCTCTTATTTTATTAATTTTTCTATTTTTCTTCCTTCCTATTATTAAAAAAAAAGTGTGATTTCATCATTTTTCTACTTATACAGTAAAAAACCTAAAAACTTTTTCTATTGATTAAATGGAATATAAAAGTAATTATTTTTATTTCACATACAAATACAAACATTTTGTTCATTGATTTTTTTTTCTAATTAGTGATTTATCTTTTGAAAAGTTTATTTTTATTTTTTTATGTTATTCATTTTATTAAAAATAATTTTTTATCTTTTAAAAAATTAACTTTAATTTTTAATTTTATTTAAAAAGTTCAAAATACTCATTCAATTGTTTAAATGTATTCAAAATAGTTATTGAAGGATAAATTAAAAATATTAAAATACTATGTGGAATGTTTTAAATAAAATAAAGGATTAAAATATTTGTTTTAAAAAGATAAAAATTATTTGAAACAAAATAAATAAAATGAAGGTTGAAAATAATTATTTAATCTTAATTGTTTTACTTTCTAATCTTGGTGCCTTATCTGGCACGCTCCATGATACAAAATGGTACGAGCGCGCTGTCCATGTCTCCTGACGCGCGTGTCTTTGGTTAATAGCCGACAGCCGTGGATGAGAGTGAGAAAAGACAAAGAGGTTTAAATGCACGCGAGGAGAGGCGCGTAAGTAAATGGGAAAGCGATAGCTGTCAAATACGCTGGGAAACGGCGAGTACGAATGACGGCGGCTACCACCCTTATATTACAGTCACAGTCTCACATAGCTATCCTAACGTCGCTTCACGCCGTTTCCCATTCTCTCTCTCTCTTCATAACACTCTGCCTTTTACAGTTCATGCCAAATGCCTGCACTCTCTCTACCGAGCAATACCAACAAACAACCTTTGTCATTCTAACTAATAACCACTGCATTTTTCTCATACTTGTTGCTCTCTTCCACTACGTGTAGTGGTTGGTAACAACAATGGAAGACAATGCCTTCCTGCTCTTGTTCTATGTTGGCCGTCGCAACTGGAAGCTTCTCATGTCTCCTTTACTGCTCGTGCTTTTGCTTCTCTCTCCACTTGCTTCCCCCTTCAGTGAAGAAGGTTTTTTTTTTTTTGCCTGCATTGTCATTTTGACTCACCCCTTTGGTTCTTTTCGTTTTCTTCGTTCTGTCCACCCATCCGAATTTTGTCTTGCATCTTTTCTCTCGTCTTTTGTTTCGTGGGTAGTGTGGTTCTATTTCCTAGTAGCGTTGTTTTTGTTTGAAAAAGTTCCATTGGAATGTCGTTTTTTCTTCACCACGACAAAGACAAATGTTGTTTTAGTTTTCTCTTGTTCGCCGTTGGGTCATTCGATTCTCAGGTGTTTTTGTCGGCGGCTCAGATGTTTACGACGTTGGATTTAGTGTTACACTGTTGTTGTTTTTTGAGGGGGGGGGGGGGGGGGTTGGGCCCGGAAAAAAAAAGGGGTTTTTTCCCTTCCAAAAAAGAATTCACGTGCTTTTAGATTTTTATACATAATTGAACTTACTGTGTTATTATGATGAGTCATGAATGAATCTGAATTCGGTATGGTAACGCCTTTTCATATACCTTTTTGCTCTATTTACCTTTACCGGTGGATACTTCATTTCATGCCATGCAAGGCTTAAGCAAAACACCATTTGAAGAGATTCGAAACTTTAAAAGATGCTCATTTTTTGTTGTTGGCCAGTTTTGTGTAAGTATGGTTTTTTATGTGATCCGTGCAACAGTAAAGATGCATAATATGGAAATCTTAACTTTTAATTAATCATTTTGATTATTTAGGTAATACATTATTTATGAGTTTAGTGTTGCTACAGTTTTAGGCAATATTTTAAACTGTGTGTTGAATTGTTCGCTTTGGGCCTGACACTTTGACTGTTGTTCTTCAGTTTCAGGGTATTTCCATATTGTATTTATTTTTCTTTAGTTTTGGTTACCTTTCTGCATTTGAACATTGTAGTATAATACAGTGTTTTTTTATTTTATGATAATTTTAATATTATTTTATTATACTTCATTAAAACCAGCTCACATGGAAAACTGACTTCTTTTACTGGCACACTCAAACTTGAGTTTATCCATTTAAATGAGTATGAATTTGGTATATATTTCAAACTCGGTACTTTTCTTTATGCTGGAAGGAGATGGATTGCACTTGCAATCTTTAATTTTGCGTTAATTTTCCCAAAATGTTTTGGCCACATTTGTGGGGTTTGTTTATGACTATTTCCGTAGTTTAATAAATTAATAATTGCTAAATTTTTTCTAAACATTTCTTTATTTCAATTTGTCTTGGCAACTATTTTTTTTGGTAGCATGGTATGCGGGTATGAATACTAAGCACATATAAACTAAGTAATTGGATACAGTGATTAATGTATTAACATTAAGGATGAGCTTGGGTTAAAACAAAAAAAAATACTAACCATAGACAGTGGAACATTATAGAATAATAATATGGTATTGTATCTATTGATATTGATAATTGATAAATTCGTACGGGTTACTGAGTTTTGAAAGTGCATGAGTGTTGAATGGTCTTGAACTTCAAAATGCACAGGACAAGCACTAATGGCGATGAAGGCTTCGTTCGGCAATATGGCAGACACTCTCCTTGACTGGGATGACGCGCATAATGACGACTTTTGTTCTTGGCGTGGAGTTTTCTGTGACAATGTCAGCCTTACTGTGGTTTCTCTGTGAGTTTATTTTATTATCCCTTGGAGAATATTTGCGTTACTTTATCTTAATATCTTTCATTGAGTTCTTTTTTATTGTGTTAATTAACTGTTTTTGTTGAGTTAAAGTGATTTGTTTTGTTTGTGCAGGAACCTCTCCAGCTTGAACCTTGGTGGAGAGATATCACCAGCCATTGGTGACTTGGGAAACCTGCAATCCATGTATGTTTGTTTGGTTTCATAGAGTTGAACGTTTAACATTCTGTTTAATCCACATATCTCTTTTAGTTTTACACTTTGATTTTACCTTAAGAATCTGCATTTTTTTGGCATTCAGAGACTTGCAAGGGAGTAAACTAACCGGGCAAATCCCAGATGAAATTGGAAACTGTGCAGCACTCGTTCATCTGTAAGACTCTGGCCTTATTCTTATTTATAACTTGTTTTTTTTAAGGGTTGTTTCAATGACATAAGTGCTTATCACGTTCTTTTTTTGTGGAATTGAAGGGATTTGTCCGATAATCAGCTTTACGGTGATATACCTTTCTCCTTGTCAAAGCTGAAGCAACTCGAGTTCTTGTAAGTTTGAAAACAATATATAGCATTCAATGTGTTTTGCTTTTTTAAATTTTAATCGGATGAGTTTTAAGTTGAACGGGTGAATGCAGAAATTTAAAGAGCAACCAATTGACTGGTCCTATCCCTTCAACTTTAACCCAAATTCCAAACCTAAAGACTCTGTAAGTTCTTATCTTCTTTTAAAGTGTGTGGTGATTGTTGTAAGTTGTAGCTTTTTTATATGAAAGAGGATTTTTGATGCCTCATTGCTTTAGCTAGCTGCGTCTAAATAAGTTCTAATTAATGCTCGGTCATGTTTATAGTGATCTTGCTCGAAATAGGCTCACTGGAGAGATACCAAGAATACTCTATTGGAATGAAGTCTTGCAGTACCTGTGGGTTTAATCTTTTCATTGTGAACTTTACAGGGGTTGACTAAGTTTTTAGTCCACAAATTTTTGTTTGACTGGTCAAGTCCTTAAACTTTTATTAGTTTCATTTTTTTAGTTCTTGAACAAAAATTTGAATCCTTTATTTTTATTTATTTAATGAGATTTTAAGGACTAAAAATTGAATTTTTCAAAAGTTTAGGGACTATAAACTTTAATGGGAAAAAAATTGAGGGACATTAACCAGTCAAACAAAGTTTAGGACCTAAAAATGGAATATCTAAAAATTTTAGGGACTAAACTTTGTTAACCCACCTTACATTTACATTTAGATGATTATTCATTATTATTGTATTATTCTTTAAGGGATTTTTGTTGTCATTGTTCATTGATCCAGTGGGTTGCGTGGGAACATGTTGAGTGGTACTTTGTCCCCTGATATCTGCCAATTAACTAATTTGTGGTATTTGTGAGTATCCCAACTCAAGCACAATGCGGTTTCTCTTCGTTTCCTTCTTGTGTCCTTACGTCAGTTTTGACCTTTGTTTTTTCTTTTGTTTTCCTTGATTTTTCAGTGATGTGAGAGGCAATAATTTGACTGGTACCGTACCTGACAGCATTGGGAACTGCACAAGTTTTGAAATCTTGTATGTTGTGTATTTGGTATTTGGTATTTGGTATGTTAAATATTTGATTTGATTTCCAATAATTTTGTCCTCATTGTCACTTTCTTGTTTCATTGAATTTCAGGGACATATCATATAATCGGATTACTGGGGAGATTCCATATAATATTGGATTTCTGCAAGTTGCTACTTTGTACGTATACTTTGACTGAAGTTATTTTAATTATGGCACTACTGTGAATCACTTTTGTTTGACAATGGTGGACTGGTGGGGGGGTCATGTCATATTGAAAGGATAAGTATATTTATGATCAATTATCACTGCAATTTCTGCCTAGGTCACTTCAAGGAAATAGATTAACTGGGGAGATTCCAGAAGTGATTGGTTTAATGCAAGCCCTTGCAATATTGTAAGCATACTTCATCTTTTTGCCAATATGAAGAATATATTATAAATTTAGTGGCTCGAGTGATATAATTCAATATATTTTTTATAGTTTGATTATTGAGATGTGTATTGTATTGTAACTTGACATTGTGGTAGGGATTTGAGTGAGAATGAGTTAGTGGGACCAATTCCCCCAATTCTTGGCAATCTGACTTTCACTGGCAAGCTGTGAGTGTAACTTTGTAATGACTTAAACTCCTTTTAGTTGTTGGTTTTTGTCTGACAACTTCAATTGTTTAGGTACCTTCACGGAAACATGCTTACAGGTTCAATACCTCCCGAACTCGGCAATATGTCCAAACTGAGCTACCTGTGAGTTGACGAATAATATTTGTATTTTCATTTTCCTATGTTTCTTTCAGCATGGATTTACTGATTATGTTTTGTCCAGGCAATTGAATGACAACCACCTAGAGGGTAATATTCCAAATGAATTTGGGAAGCTAGAACATCTTTTTGAATTGTGAGTTTGTCAATCAGTTACACTTTCAATAACAGTTACCCATGTCAGTGGTGTAAAGTTGTTTCACTTACTATTTCAGGAATCTTGCCAATAATCATCTTGATGGAACTATCCCACATAACATAAGTTCTTGCACTGCCTTAAATCAGTTGTAAGATTTCTGATCGCTGCCCCTTAGTCATGTTGAACTGTATCAAATGTTATGTAGTTTTCAAATACCTTAGCATTTTTTTTTTCATTCATTTGATTTCTCTTGCAGTAATGTGCATGGTAATCAGTTAAGTGGTTCCATTCCATTGAGCTTCCGCAGCCTAGAGAGTTTGACATACTTGTATGTTATCTCAAACTGTTGTATAGATTTGTTGACAAATATTAATGGCCGTTTTCTTCCCTTTTTACTAAAGTAATATTAAAATTTTTTTAATCTCTAGAAACCTCTCTGCAAACAACTTCAAGGGGATTATACCAGTTGAGTTGGGGCATATCATTAAT
The DNA here is from genome assembly GCF_000004515.6 of Glycine max. Taxonomy (NCBI): domain Eukaryota; kingdom Viridiplantae; phylum Streptophyta; class Magnoliopsida; order Fabales; family Fabaceae; genus Glycine; species Glycine max. Next base: position 39,037,530 of record NC_038256.2, on the reverse strand, counting down.
CTAGACACATTGTAAGTTTATTGAGTAAACCATCAATCCTGATGAATTACAATGTGCGCTGTATTAATTATTATGTTTTATACTCTGTTTCAGGGATCTATCTAGCAATAATTTTTCAGGGAATGTGCCAGCATCTGTTGGTTTTCTTGAGCATCTCCTGACCCTGTAAGATTGAAATTGTAATGAACCATGTTATCTTATTATCATTGAGTTTTCTATTACTGGTGACCTGAATAATATTTGCACATTATAAATGCAGGAATTTGAGTCATAACCACCTTGATGGTCCCTTGCCTGCTGAATTTGGGAATCTCAGAAGCATTCAGATTCTGTAAGTTCTATAGACTTTTTATGAAAGATAAAATTCAATGTCTGATTAAGTATTCTACATGATTTTGTTAATGCATAGTGATTTATTCTGCCTCTAGTGATTTGTCATTCAATAATCTCTCTGGTATCATTCCTCCGGAAATTGGACAGCTGCAGAACCTTATGTCTCTGTATGTACAATTTGATTTATTTTGTGCTTAATGTATTGTGTTGTTGATCAATAACAACATTAACTTATTTTTACGTGAATTGTATGCTAGGATTATGAACAACAATGATCTGCATGGGAAGATTCCTGATCAGTTGACTAATTGTTTCAGTCTTACCTCACTGTGAGTACGCCTGTCAGCCAGCTTGTTGCCTTTACTTGTGTTTACCCTTCTTCCCATTGTTACTTTGTTTGAACCGTTTTCTGTGCTTTTTTTTTTTTCTTTTCATGTTTTAGAAATTTGTCCTATAATAACCTTTCCGGAGTAATTCCTTCAATGAAGAACTTCTCACGGTTTTCAGCTGACAGGTATTGCAAACAAGCCTTGTGGTTTTATTGTTTTTGATCTTCTATGTATCAATGACACTGACACATGAGACATTTTACAGCTTCCTTGGAAATTCTTTGCTATGTGGAGATTGGTTAGGATCAATATGTTGCCCTTATGTACCAAAATCAAGAGGTGTGGTTCTGTAACCTACTTTTAGCCTTTATGCAACTGAGTTGTTTGAATATAGTGATGTCAATTTTTGTACCTTTTTTCTTTTTTCCAGAGATTTTTTCGAGAGTTGCTGTTGTATGCCTCACGCTTGGAATTATGATATTGTTGGCCATGGTAATTGTAGCGTTCTACAGATCCAGCCAATCGAAGCGATTGAGGAAAGGATCCAGCAGAACTGGGCAAGGCATGTTGAATGGTAGCACTTTCTTGTGATAGTAGTTCTGTTTGCCTTAAATGTTTTCTTATTTTTGTAATGTTGTGCTTGCTTCTTTTCAGGTCCTCCAAAACTGGTTATTCTTCACATGGATATGGCTATCCACACCTTGGATGATATAATGAGAAGTACTGAGAATCTCAATGAGAAATATATCATAGGGTATGGTGCGTCTAGCACTGTATACAAATGTGTTTTGAAGAATTCCCGACCAATTGCAATTAAGCGACTGTACAACCAACAAGCACATAATTTAAGGGAGTTTGAGACTGAACTTGAAACAGTTGGGAGCATTAGACATAGAAACCTTGTCACCTTGCATGGATATGCTCTTACTCCCTATGGAAATCTCCTTTTCTATGACTATATGGCGAATGGCTCACTGTGGGATCTTCTACATGGTAATGTTGCTCAACTGCTAGGATTTTCTTAATTGAATTAGTAGATGATTTTGAAATTATTTGTAGCAAGTGTTACTTTAAATGTGGTACTTTTTGACATTACTCTGTCTCTCTCTCTCTCTCTCTCTCTCTCTATATATATATATATATATAATTTTATGTTGTTCTAATGCTGTGTGGATCTTGGTGCTGTATTTGTCTCATGACACAGGTCCCTTGAAGGTAAAACTTGATTGGGAAACTCGCCTGAGGATTGCTGTTGGAGCAGCAGAAGGACTTGCATATCTCCATCATGACTGCAACCCACGTATAGTTCACAGGGACATAAAGTCTTCAAACATTCTGCTGGATGAGACTTTTGAGGCTCATCTTTCTGATTTTGGCACTGCAAAATGTATCTCAACCACAAGAACTCATGCATCGACTTATGTCCTTGGAACTATAGGCTATATTGACCCTGAGTATGCCCGAACATCTAGGCTGAATGAAAAATCAGATGTATATAGCTTTGGCATAGTTCTGCTGGAGCTACTTACTGGGAAGAAGGCAGTGGACAATGAGTCCAATTTGCATCAATTGGTATGCGTGTTACTATAATTAAATCTGTATTTTGGTTCATATAGATTATCCTTTTCATTATGAAATCAAATCTGTTTATTGCATTCTAGTGGTTCACAAAAATATAATAGTGGATATGCATATTTTTAGAGTGAATATTGTTTTCATTAGGTCAACGTACGTACAGAAAAATGCTAATATACGTCAATTCTTAGCTTTGTTGATGCAATGTGTATTTCTTGACTCATTTTTGCATGATTTTCCAGATATTGTCCAAGGCAGATAGCAACACTGTAATGGAAACTGTGGATCCAGAGGTCTCCATAACTTGCATTGATCTGGCTCATGTTAAGAAGACTTTCCAGCTTGCTTTGCTTTGCACGAAAAAGAACCCTTCTGAGAGGCCTACTATGCATGAAGTAGCCAGGGTGTTGGTATCACTACTTCCTTCACCACTAAGTAAAATCCTTGCCCCTCCTGCAAAGAAGTTCGACTATGCCCATTTCGTGATCGAGAAGGGACAACAACGAAAAGTGGAAGAACAAAAACCTCAGCAGGATAACATCTTACCCAATGCTCAATGGTTTGTTCGTTTTGGGGATGTTATATCCAAAAGCACTTGACCTTTCTTACCCATGTGCCTTTGAAGGGTTCATGTCAGTGACATAAGTTCAATGGGTGAAAAAACTAGTTTCTTTTTGTGATTAGATATATCCTTTATATTATTTTTACATATAGAGTATGGAGCATATGGATAGGGGATACAAAACACTTTACTGTTAGAGAACGTTTCTACTGTATATCTTACAAGCACTTGTTTTCAGGCATTATTATGTCAAATGTTTAGAGCACTTACGATGCTTCTTTTGCATGTTATGTTTTTATTTTGATTTTGCAATTAGTGATATAGTGATTGGTTATAGTGTAAATCAGTAGGGCGGGCTTATGCAGTTTATCATATTTTGATTTTTGTATTCGAAAATCTGTTTGACAAGAACTATTTATCTTGGCTGTGAATTTAGTGTAAAGCAATTTATACTTGCGTAAACGAACTGGTTTTTTAACATTTCAAAATTGAACAATCTTTTATTGGTTTTTGTGAAATTAGTAAGGCTTACCTTTGTGAGTTGCGACGAAGTGGTTACATTTTATTTTTGAAATTCACTCACTCTAGTTTTTGTTACAAATTTCTCAATTTAAACTTGTGTCATTTGTCGACTAAAATTCTACACTCTACTGTGTTAAATGAATAGTGTCCTTCCCTGATGCTGTAGAGTTCTTAATTGAACAAATAAAATTATTGGACATGAATGACACAAACCATTGAAAACTACATCCAAAGTAAAAAAATAGTAAGTGGATAAAAACTACTTCATGGTTTAGGCATTTTGAAATTTAAAGCAGCCAAGATGTACGGAAAGGTTAGAACAGATACATAATGAGAAATTTTAAATTTATCACGATAAAAGTAAATTTCCAATAATTTACATTAGTGACAAGATAATAAATAATACTATGAATAATGATGTTCCTAAAAATATTAATCTTAGACATTAATTTTATCAAATGTAGAATTTTATTTAAAAATAGATGTAAAATTAAACCATTATTATAATAATAAATTAAAGAAATTTAATTTAATCTCAAATAATTTTGATGTTAATGTGTTTTAAATAAATTGTTTAACCCCATGAATTAAGTATGATTTTTCCTACTTCCTTTCAATAAAAATATATCTATTCTCATGACTTTTATTTTATAAATACCAATACGTAAAAGAAAATTTAAATTTATAGAAAAATTTGTTTTAAAAGAATATTAAGAATGTGAAATTGTGTGTGTTTGATAATAGAAAAAGAATATTAAGAATGTCTAATTGAAAGTATGAAGAGAGTGAGAATTTTATTCTCCCAGTTCAATTTTCTAATTTATAATACAAAAATAAATAAACATGTTATATTTTCACCTTTTCTTCATTTTTTCATAAATTACATCATTAGTTATTTTTTCTTTCTTTCTTTCTTTCTTTATTTTCTTTATTTTGTATGTATTTTCTTTCTACCATTTACATCAAAAAATAAAGTGTATACTCATTATTTTTCTATAATTTTTTTCTAGTTATTGAAGTACTAAGAGAACTGTTGTTGAAACTTGAAAGTACTGGACCTCTAGATGAAGCTCCGTTATTTTCACTAACATTTAAGGTTATTACTTTTCATTGTTATATACAGGGGCTGTTTTAAAAAATTGTGGGATACAATCTAGGTACAATTCTTTTAGGATTTTACACTGCTCTCTAATTAAAATTAAAATGTCATCTCCCTAACTTATGTTTCCTTTTAATGTAAACCTTAATTGTAAAGAATATTAAAGAAAAATTTCAACATTAATTTGAGAATAACTGAAGAAAAAAGTAATACTTTCTTGTCCAAGGAAGAACAATGTACACGTACATAGTGGTAAGTAGAAGTTCTGCTATGAGGAGTATGAGCTATCTTATGGAAATGATTGATGAAGATATATTCTTTGACAATCCACTTTCGAAATTCTTAACAAATGAAACCCGTAAATTGCAACAGACTCGACAAACTAAATCAAGAGAGGTTGGTTTATAATCCATAGCCTGATAGGAATTTAGTTCTAGAGCAGTTTTGGTACTTCTCTTCTGTATCATTGATCCTGTCAAGTCTATACCAGTTTCAGTCTGGGAAAATACTTTCTCTTTAGCAGCCCTTCAATCATATTGTTGTCAGTTACAACGGAGAAGCATCCAAAAGCTTGCTTTCTTGTGATTTTCTGCACAATATTCAGAGGCAAAAAATAGTAGAACTCGGTTTCACATAACTTATATCGTAAGCATTTAACAATTTATCCTCACCTGAACGGGAATCATATGAATCTACACATGGATTCCATGATTTTATTGTAATTATACATGTTGAAAAATGATCCAAAATGTTCTTATAAGAAAAGGATTACCAAGTTTCCTATAGCTAGGGTTCTAAAATCTTGTAGCCATGCAAATATAGGTAGTAAAAGCAAAAGAAAAAAAAGAAGGGGTATTGGATGTTATATTGTTATTACTTATTACCTTTGGTGGATCCCATTTTTTCATTTGTACTGCTTTCCTTCTGCAGCTTCTTCTTCGGCTCATCATAATCAGCTCTCCAAGTGTTGGTGGCCTCCTTACCGAGTCACCGGCACAATCTTCAAGATCAAGCTCTTTCTTTCTTAGTTCTTGTGCACTTGAAGTTACTTTTTCCAAATTCTCATCACTTTCAAGGAAGCAAGACTTAGGTGGATACAAAGGAAATAGACACTCAAGGAAAGTAGCACCAATTGGACTTGATAAGCCTGTTGCATAGCTGCTTGTGCCACTGTCTGTCTCTGAGGAGGTTGGTGAGGATGGGGTGGTTTCCCTCAGTGGAATGGCAGTGGGAACTTTTGCTGATGGTACAAGACAATTTGCAAGCAATGAGGGAACTGAACTAATAAAAGACTCATCTTCATCAAAGCTAAATGCTTCAAGGTCTAAGGTAGTTATGCTTTCATTGTCACTGCTGCTTAAGCTTAAGCTTCCTTTCTCTTTGTCATCATGGCCAAAGTTGCATGCAACAGAAAATCCTGAAGAAGATGCTACATGAATAAGTAATGGCTTTGAAGGCACTGGGTGGTCCACTGAGAAATTGGGAAGGGGTTTTCCTGGCTTTTCTTCCCAAACAAAGGGAACTGAGGCAATTAGTTTGAGTGGGGTTATAGGGATCTCTGCCTCTGGCTTCCAATCTTTCTTAGGAATGCCTGGCTTTACTTCCCATATGAAAGGAACTGAAGGTGGTTCCCTAACATGCTTCTTCTTCTTTCCTCTTTCATTCATTTTTTGTTGCTTTGGTGCAATTGAACTATGTCCATTTTATAGTGGTAGTCTTTGTGAGTAGGAGTGGTTCAGTACCAACTTCTGTTACCTGTACCATTTTGTTTTCTGAGAGATTAGGCATACCTGCCCTCCATTCCAAATAGTCTACAACTTTCTTTCTACGAAGCAAGTTGACTTGGAACATTTCTGGCCAAACTTTGGGATCCACAGGTACATGAGTCAGTTTTGATACTGCCTATATGGCAATGGTTACCTACTTCTACAAATTATTCCTACAAATAATTTAATGATAATTTAGTGTCTAAATTTTATAATTTGTATTAAATTGGTGTTTGAAAAATATGATTTAGATGATAAAATGATATCACAAATTTAACGGGAGGATAAATTTGTTACGTCTTTTATGCATTCAGGAATTAAATTTAAAATTTTCATCTTTCAAGACTAATTTGTCACCCTTTCACACATTCATAGATAAAAATGAGTATTTATCCAATTTTTTATATTAAAAATTTTGATGGAAGTGCATTAGCAATAACAACATTAATTACTAGTATAATTTTAAAAAAATACTTTTAAATTCTTAATTATAGTCATTTGGTCAAAGTTAATTAGTTTCCTTCTAAAAATTAAACTAATCTTGTTTCAAGTCAAGTCAAATCATCAACCCAAAAGAATAGATTTTAATCCAACTGAATTTATGAATACACCAAGTAAATAATTATAAATAAAAAATAAAAGAATATATGTTCCTTTGTTAAGATAATATTGGGCTTCTCCTAAAAAAAAGATAATGTTGGGCTTCTCCTAAAAAAAAGATAATATTGGGCTAACTCAAACGGATTTGTCCAGTGAAATAAGAGAACGCTGCCCGATGCGTTTTCTTATTGCTTGCACCAAATTTCGTGTTTGAAACTCTCGTGTGTGTCGTTTTTGTTCTTGCAGTTAAGAGAGTACAAATTCCATGGCTTCTAAAATCGAAAGCGAGAATTCAACCGATACTTCTCCATCATCGTAAGCTAATTTTCCATCTATTTGCTTGCTTCCTATCACATTATCATACCCCAATATGGTTTGGTAATGAGCACAGGTTTTTGTCTTCTGCTTGATTTGAGGCACATAGCCTTTTTTTTTCAGGGCTTTACTTATTTTCTCATCAAATTTATGTGGGTCTTGATGATTTTCTTCTTTTACGAAAAAAGTGTCATTTTGGGTTCAGTGGGATATATTCGGCTAATGATTGTTGCAATTTCTTCAGGCCAAAGAACATATACAAAGATCCAGATGATGGGCAGCAGCGGTTTTTGCTTGAATTGGAGTTTGTTCAGTGCCTTGCCAATCCTACCTACATCCACTGTATGATTTTCACTTTGATTTGATAGTTTCAGCTTCATTGAACAAAATACCTGCATCTGTTGATTGTTGCAAGTAATTAGTTTTCTTTGACACAACAGCTTATTTAGGACAAACATTAGGCATATGGCACTTGGTCGGTTTAAGGGGATTAAGGCTTTAAATTGCAGTCGTGTTTGCAATTTCATTACAATCCTTGAAATTGTAATGAAGTTGCAGATGATGATGTGGCCACAATTGCGGTTGCAGAGACCACAAAACCGTTGGCATTGCGGCCTCAAATAGCTGTTGCAGACCTTTTTTAAAATCTGACAGAAATGTTTAGGGATTTGATAGCTTGCCCCATTGATGTTTCCTTTTTTTTTTTTTATCGTTTTTTCTTTGTTGTTTTGTGTTTTGCCTTTGAGCTCGAGGAAGATTACTTATCCTCAAAACTTTTTAAATTTTATTTGTCTTGACGAAATTCCTTCTTTATAATTTTTTAAAATGAGCCATGCTTTGTCATTTCAATGTGTATCTGAGTTACTTTTATAGTTTTGTTTGTTTTTTTTTTACCTTATTCTTATATTGTTACACTTTTGAACAGATTTGGCTCAGAATCGATACTTTGAGGATGAAGCATTCATTGGATACTTAAAGTATCTTCAATATTGGCAACGCCCTGAATATATTAAATTTATTATGTAAGCCTTTTCTTCAAATTAGGTATTATGTAATACAATTATACTCCGGCACTGAGTTATTTCAATTAGGTTAAAAGGATTAAAAAATTTAGACTAGGGATACATGAAACTCAACAGTAAATGTGAGGCACGTGACTATGAATATCTGGTTCTGGCATCTTTTACTTCTTTTCTGCCCACCCCCTTATTTCATTTGATGTTTTGCTTTACTCTGGCTGAGTTGCTATCCTAATTTAGTCATTTTCTATGAATGCTAGGTATCCTCATTGCCTCTATTTTCTTGAGCTGCTTCAGAATGCAAATTTTCGCAACGCAATGGCACATCCAACCAATAAGGTAAATGGCAGTATCTTTTTGCTCCTGTCTGAAGTAACGGCATTCTCTATTTCTTTTATAATAGATTCTCCTTTAATAGCAAATTTGCTTGTAAATGTATGAATTGAGGTTGAGGGCAGAGGTGATCCTTTGAGTAATTTTTCTTAACTTGAACAATCTCTTTGTAGGCAAATCTACAGTCTAGTCTTTTATTGTATTTGTGATATTGTGAGATGATAGGAATTGATAATTGATAAGCAAAGGTTTAATGCCACCCTGATATACATATCATGTCACTGATAGATTTATCAGTCTAGTTGGTTAATTATGGTCGTTCACAGATCAAGCCAGATGGCCTGCACTGCAAATCTTTGAAATAAATAACTTTGAATAACTGCTTGCCTTGTATTTCTGGATTGTGCAAATACCATTTGTTTTTGTATTTTAGGAACTGGCACACAGACAGCAATTCTACTTCTGGAAGAACTATAGGAACAATCGGCTAAAACACATTTTACCAAGATCACTTCCTGAACCTGCCACACCTGCAGCTCCTGCTCCTGCTTCAACTCCATCTCAGGCACCTGTGTCTGCACTACCACCAGTACCTGCAACAAGTGTTGCTGTGACAGCAGCACCTTCTCAAGCTCCTTCCCCAATGCCATATGTTATGCCCCCTGGCTCTGGTCTTGCAAAAAATGACATGAGGAATCCTACAGTTGATAATAGAAGGAAGAGAAAGTGAGTGTATAATACAACATGTAAATTGATTATAAAAACAATGCAATGTGGTTGGATCAGGCAATCAGTTTATTTTTTCCTTCTTAGTTGAAAAATTGAAGTGGTGATAATGATAGAACCAAACTTTTATGCAAGTTATTTTTATTACTGTTAATGTTACTAAATATTAGTTAATTTTCACTTGGGCTGACTCAGTTCTGATTGGAAATCCATATGCAGTTAGTCATTACTTGTTATGTTTATGCAGATGAGTTGTGAAACGATTTTACAATTGGCATATTAATTTCTATGGTTTCCACTGCCTGGCATTGCTTTTGTTGAAGGGCAAATGGAATAGAAAGACAGACGGCATGTGATACAAATAATGAAACTTTAGCTCATGGCATTCAATGAAATTGATCCCACCTACTTCTTGTATGGACCTTTGTGATGCGGTTCTTTGAACACTTTGCTGCATCCTCCTCGAGTTTCCGTTGAAGATTTTGATTGACTAGTTCATAGCCAGTGTACCTAATTTGAAATTTTGGGGTCATCAGAATGAGAAAAAAGGAATTTGCTAGCCTTCTCATTGCTTACACGTATGATGTCTACCTATTATCTTCATGTGCATATTTCAAGACAGCTTCAATAGGAGCAGAAATGGTTAGTTTCGTACAACATGGAAATCGAGTTATCATGGTGTGGTCGAAAATTACAAGCCTCTGAAGCTGCAACACCTTAGCTTGGGACATGGGGGTGTTAGGGTGGTTGCCTTTTTGTGTGTCTTGTCCGTGGTAGTTGAGTAAAGCTGAGTAAAATTGCGAGAAACACAAACATGAAACTCAATCGGGGGTTGATCGTCTGAAGTAACTTTTATAAATTCATATGATAAAGCTATGAAAATAAACAATTTTTTATCCTGTACTTTCCTTAGGAAAATAAGAGATTTTTGGTTTTTAAGATATTGTTATTGTTGGCAATCATAAAGGAAATTTTCTTTTAATACAGTTATTTGTGCAATTATTTTACAATTAAGAAGCAATTGCCTCGTGTTGTAAAATATTTTTGGATGCCCGCAAATTACTGTATTTATTCGACTAAGTCATGAACCACAAAAATACCCTTTTTTCCTATCTCTATTTTTAACTTTTTTAAAAATGATTGTACTTTACATGGCAAAGTACAATCATTGATTAAGAATTTAATGATTGAGATTGTGATAACTAATGTAAAAGTTATAATCTCAACTGTTTTCAATTTCTCTGTTATAATTTTACACTTGACCAAGTGTACTTTTCAACATTTTTATTTTAAAGGAGGAAAATCCAGCATGGTGTCCTTTCTACAATACATTTCAGTATCAAACACATTCTTCGTTAATTGAGAGATAATAAGGAAAGTTTCACCACTGCCTGCCTTGGACTCATTACCAATTGCCGAATGGCCACCCCTTGCATTAGGGTATCTTAATCACTAATGAGGTGCCTTTATTCTATTACTGAGTCCTATCCCGTTGCATTTCCGTTGTCGTAAGTTTTCAGAAAATTAGCCTTTGAAGCAATTCCAATTTGTTTAGTATTGTGGCCTGATGACTCTTTCTTAGTGATGAACTTCATATATAGTTGCCAAATCATAAACGAGAACAGTTTACATAATAACATTTCAGGGTGCTCGTACATTTTTTTTCTCCTAGTTTAACTTGACGTGTGAACATATCCAAAGTGAGATTTTGTCACGTGTAATAATACATTTTCCTGTTCTTCACAGTTCAGAATTTGACTTTAGTGATTTATATACATTTATCTTTATTCTATTCCCATTCTTGTTATCGTTGTAACTTTTGTGATGATTTGATGTATTTTACCCTTCACAAATCCTCACTAACTTTTCCATCTTTCTTCCCAAAATCCTTGTTACACAACATGCACAAATTGAAATAATGTGATTGTTACATGTAACGCGCAAGTACTGTTTCTCTTACTAGGAACGTGACAGATTCCCCAGCATTGGGTAATGATAATGGACTAACTGTGATAAGAAAATCTTATGCTCATCATGTTGTCAATTTTGTGGCTAAAAATGAGTTACATGTTGAATTAATAGGACTTCAAGCCGAAAATAATGAGATAAAGTGTAATGAACGAAAATGATCAAACCAAATCCTCCTTAGCACAACCACATTCATTATATTACAGAGAGTTGGCATGCACAATTGCACCATAAGTGCAAGAGGCTGTCTAATGCCATACATACAGAGAGAGGCAATGTATCTGTGCCTGTGCCTCCCCAGAGTTTTAATTATTATTATTATTATTAAATTGGGCCAGGAGTATGTATCTTAGCAGGAGAATACATAAAGCTTAAGGTTTCTCCCAATCATGAGATATACATTATAATACAAGATTAAGCTGGAACAGCTTCCGGCACTTTGCCATTGCTTGAGAGTACTAAGCTATCATAGTATTCAACCAGTACCTTCCAACCACCAGGGCACATAAATCCATCAGGAGGGCTTTCTTTGTTCCTTGCCAGTGTGCGCATCTGTAAAATGCAAGTAACCTTTGTTAACATACTACAAATATGTAATAACATACTCACACTATTATCATAATGAACACCATTATGTTACACCTAGAAAATACTTGTGTTCTTTTATAACAAAACCTAAGGTGCCATTTTTTTTATTCATGGGAATTGAACTTGGATAAAATAACTCATACATTTTGTTCAACCCACTTAGTTAGACATCCTTGATGCCTAAAAGATGCCATTTGGTTGATGAAATGTTTCCTATTTTTGTACTCCTGATTATAAAAATGTCACATTATTCTTACTTTTGAAAATAGGAAATAAAACAAAAATAAGGTGACATTTTAGTAATTAGAAGTTAAAACATAAAATGAAAATAAAAAATATTTTCTCAAATTCCAAGGTTTGTTATTCAGAGGATAAATGCACCTTTGTGCCTGATATGAACAGGAAGTCCTGAGGCCTTGAAGGGTCAAAGAATGCCATTTTACCCTGAGTCTTGTCATATGCAGCAACCTGCAAATGAATGAAAATGATCAACACATATTTCAAAGTGGCCTAAGTGAACTTCACTCAGTTTATACTAATGAGAAGGCAAATTCTCAATTACCCTGAAAGGAAGAATGTTTAGACGCTCTAGTCCCGGTGCCATGCTCAATACTTTCTTCCCATGGTCAGCATCATACAGATCTCTTTTCTCAACTGGATGGCTCATGCCTGCGGGGTCACGACCAACGATGTAGAAGTTAGCCCCTGCATTGATCCTAGCCTTTGCATGCCACTGCACCTCCGTGGGTCCAGCATAGTGCATGGGAGAAGGGAATATGGATACCACAGTGGTCTCTGGATCAAGAACACCATCCTCAAGTACCTAAAGAAAGACCAAATTGATACAAGGGAGTTTTTATGTTGAACAAATCAATGATAACTAGGGAGACAATGAAACTACATAAATTAGAAGGGAGACAGGCATCTTTGGAGTCGAACAATGATTGTGCGCCAAGAAAAGTAGCAAAGCAAAGATTACAATCAAAACAGAAAAAGGCACAGAAAGTGACATAGCTTCAACCATGAGACTATAAAAGTATTTGGTTTAGTACATCACACACCTTCTCATGTTGTTTCATTCGCCAATCAAGTGGGACATCATCAGCTTTGGTGTAGCCTCCCAGTGGATGAAGCAAGAGGACAGGATTCTTATAACCCATCTCAAGAAGCCGCCTACGGGTGTCAGTCATTAGCAAAGCGTGGCCATTGTGAACAGGATTCCGGAGCTGGAAGGCAAACACAGCATCTGCATTGCGCCTTGTGAACTCTGCACGGAGTTCTGCTGGAGACAGCCGAAAATGATCAAGTCCATCATTGTACTGGATTGGTTCAATGACCTCTAGGTCACCCCCAATCAACCAATTTCCAGCATTGGTTATAGTTTGTTCAACATAGGGTAGGCCAGGGGCAGTGGTTCCCCAAGTTCGGGCTATTCTTTCTTCTTTAGGATGCTTATAAATCTCAACACTGAAATAACCAAAAGAAAAGTATAAGCCATAGGAAAGGAAGAGAAGAAAACAGTTAAAAAGGAATGACTATAGAATAAATCAAGAATCATTCATACAACTGTAACTTACTACATATAACACACACATATAGAAGGCGCTCGAAAGTCAACTTATACAGCAATAGCAGACCAAAACAATTATTCAGGGAATGATTATGTTATTGACATACATTCTCCTACGTGTAAGACTTCTATTGGTATACAAAATACAGCTCTAGAGAGAGCTTTGTCAAACCATATTATCTCAAGTTTCGTATCAATGTTAACAATATCTGAATTATGAACATGTTTTATGGTCCAGAATGTCTTAATACGGGTCAATATGGATAAGGCACGCAAACTTCATTTTCCAAGAACCTATACCAACATGCCTTCAAACCTAAGAAGCATGAACAAATCTGTTAATCCGGGGATATTTTTGGAACAAGAATGTCAAAATACAATCTGCTGTCGTGTGTATTCTGGGACCACAGGAAGGAAAAAATCCACAAAGCCATATACATATGTCCGTACAAGCGCTACTATACCTATTGAATATACTTTTTATTTACAGCAAACTACTTAAAGTTTCTTATCCTCGATCTTCTTATATTATTTTTTCAAATTAAAAACACCGAGGGGAAACCAGAACCAACTACGCCTCAAAAAGATTGGATTGACATGAATAATAAAAAAAAATGGGGACAAACAACGACAGTAGTGGAAACTGTCTCAAATTCCACTACGGCATTGTATGAGTATGAGTGGTTGACTATTCAACCAAACATCATCACAATACAAAATGAAAAGGAATTGAACAAGGAAACAAAAACATGTACGGAAATAGCATATTCGTTCCAATTTCCGCATCTCTACCCTTTCCCAGTATTAAACAACCACAATTGTACATAAAAAAATAAAAAAAAAAAACTTTAGTTCTCAGTAGTTGACCATATAAACTGCACAAATTCCAAGAAACGAATCACACTTGCATATATGAAATGAGCATAAAAGCATAACTTTCTCACAAGCAAGTTTTTTGTTCCACTACAGTACCTACTCTTGTCACGGGTGATACTCCTAAATCTTAATTGGATATTTTTCTCTTATTATTAGGAAAAAAATTAAAATAAAAATAGAGTTTAATTCTCATAAACTCGATCCATCAATCAGAAATCATTCTCTTTATTACTTAATATAATTTTTACGATAATTATTTTAAAAGTTAAATAAATTTTTAATAAATAATAATTTATGATTAAATATCTTATATTAAATCCATGTCAATACATTCTAATTAAATTCTAAAAATAGCATAGACATATCATGTACTGTAATTTTTTTTTTATCTCTCACAGAATAAAATAAAAGTCATAAAAGAAAATAACAAAACCCCCCAGTCCCTCCCCTATCACTCTAATGCTCCTCCTTTCCAATCCCATACAAGAAAGCAAAGCCTAATTGATGAGCTACACACGTTAAGAAGAAAAACACACAACACAAGGCACAAAAACATGCTTAATTGAGCATCAAAACAACACAGGATTGAAACAAAACAAAAGCATAAAAAGCCACATGGGGGGCAGTGTCTAAGTGTCTTACTCATTGAGAATTGCAACAGGGTCTCCCTTGGAATCGAAAAGAGCAACCCTTTTGTTATCCCCGATCTTATGCTTCTGGGCATCATCAATAGCCAGCACGATGGGCACTGACATGTTCACGACCGACCCATCATCGAGTCGGAGAGAGTTGAAATGAAGCGTTTGGAGGAACTCGGCTTCTCTCATGAAGCCTCTGAGGGGTGTGGCCCATCCTTCGCTGAGGACATGGACCCACTCCAGGTCAATCCTTGAAAGCTTGATCCTCGGCAACGAAAGAGCCTCACCCTTCTTCAAGTCTCTTTCTGAATTATCCCTCACCACAAGCTCCACCAGCTTCCCTCCGTCTGGTTCGATCAGCGCGTTCGAAACTCGAACCCCCACGTGCCTCCTCGCCGGGAAGTTCGCAAATACGTTGACTTTCGGGGATGGGGCGAAATGGGTATCGAAGGTTTTGGAGAGAGAGTGGGAGGGGAAGGAGGTTTGGGTGAAGAAAGTGGCCATGGACGCCATTGAAGGGTTGTGTTGTAGTTGGTCCCTTTGGGAATGTGCTTTATAAAAAACAAAAAAGGCGAGTTAGTGGAGGAGGAGGGGCAAAAGGGTCAATCCAGGACGCACCAAATTTTGTGAACTTGCTTTGATGCTGATCCGTAACAGACAACCTAGGTTGCTCAGAACAATACGAGTTTCGGTTTTTATATATAGAGGGCCTTCATTCGACAGAGACTGATTCAGGAAGATGAACCTGGACACTTCTTTTTTACCCATGTGTGTGTATTTTCATTTTCTTCACTTTTAATTACTAATTAATGATTACCACATTTGTATGTATTGCTGGTGAGTTTTACCACATGAGTGGATTTTTTTTTTATATATATATGAGATCATTTTGAAATTATTTTTAAGAAATGAGATAAGTGGTGATATCTATTATTATTATTATTATTATTATTATTAAAGTCATAAAACAAATATCATAAATTCCCGCATTCCTGACCTGTTTCATTACCTCGGGGAAAAAAAAAAAAACTTCATACCTGATACAGTTACAGATTAGGAGCTGAATTAGATTTTATTTTATTCTACTTTTGGATTTATATTTTATTAATTGTATGTGAAAAAAATGTTTCATTTTCTCAAGAATAATTTGGCAGCAAAAACGGTACCATTTGACCAGCTTTGAAGTTTGAACTAATTTTTAGGATCTGATTTACTTTGGACTGAACAGTAAACACATGGGTCCTTGATTAATTATTAGTAGGAGTGAGGCAAGTGGTTTTTCTATCCTGGTGAACCATCCTCCAGTCTTCCTTCGGGAGAAAGTGAAGCGCATCAAACAGATAGCGAAAGGCAAATAGAACTAAATTTGCTTAAAAATTAAAAGTAGTAGAGTATTCGCAGTTTAATTTTTCATCAAAAGATTATCTGAACCAAACTTAAATATTACATGCAATTCAATTTGATTTAGTTTTCATTTAAAATAAAATCTAAATCAAATTAAGCTATCATTTGACAGTTTGATTTGATTTAAATTTTATAATTTTTATTAAAATATTATTTATATACCTTCTTTTCGTATTTTAAATAAAATTACATATAAAAATTTGTATGTGATAATTTATGAAACTTATTAATATATTAAATTTTTTATAATAAGAATTTGTCCGTTGAGGATCTTGATGATGATATAGTTGACATGATTCTTGAGTTTGAGGATAAGGTCGAAGGTGTGAAAGCATCGAGAAGCCCAAGTGGTGGGGGGTTTGGGTTTTTAACGGTTCCCACTGGAGGAGAGAAGAATGGGGGCAGAGGAGGAATGTGGAGTTAGGGGTGATGGTGGCATCAGGGAGAAGGTGGAGAGAGGGAAAAGGACAGAGGAAAGAAGAAGAAAGAGAACTGAGCCAGAAGAAGAGGAATTGATGCGAAGGTTGTGAAAGAGGAAGGGACACGAGGGATATATAAAATTAAAATTGTTAACATTCAAAGATGGTTTTGTTATAACTGTTTTTGAATAATTTACAATATTTACAAAATTGTCACCGTTATATAAAGGAGAATGATTATTTAACGATGGTCGTAGATACTGCATAGTAAAAAAGAGTTTTTTTAGTAGTGAATCAAGCATATTTTAAAAAAATTGTATGAAAAAGAAAATATTATGTATTATGTATTATATGAGTTTCGTATATATAACATTACAAAATATTGTAAAACTTACATGATATACACATAAAATACATAACACTAAAGTAATATAAATGCAAGTTGTGTTGTAATTTGATTTAGTTTGATCGATTTTAAGAACACAAGCCACAAAGAAGAAGGAAACAAAAAAATCATTCAAACAAATTTAAAAAAATTGGTTTGATTTGATTTTTGGTTTATTTGAACAATTTTCAATTTTTATTTTGAATTGGTTTGGGTTTGAACACTTCTAGTATGTATTAAATTAAAATAATTTAATTTAAATTAAATAAGTTGTTTTAACCCTTTTTTTCAAGGAAATAATGTTTTTCTCCTAATTAGTAAAGACAATTAGTAAGTTTAATATATTTGCAGTACAATTCACTTTAACTTTAAAGGTAAGGAAATATTGAAAATTGAACTGAATGAAAAAATTTGAATTTTTTGGTTTATGATTTTTTTTTGGTTATGAATTTATTTAGTTTTTTAGATTTTTGAAAATTGATTTGACAATATAGAACAATTTGGGCAACACTCGTGACTGCATGCGCCATTAACCCGATTAAAGTGCAAATCAATTATGTTTGCAACGACCAACATGAGAATTCAACTATAAAGAAAGTCAAAGTGATTGGATTTCACTTCTCATCTGTTCAACTGGCAGGCTACAGAGGATTATGGAACATCAATTTTGAAAATGGCAACTAATGCATTGTTGTCTATCTAATCATCACACCCAGCAGCATTATACAAACAGAAACGCCTTTTCGGGCATATAAACTTCAACAAACTACTATTAACTTTGGACTTTTTGTCAATTCACAACAACAAAAATCTTCATTTAAAGTTTTAAAAAAAAAAGTGTCATGCTGCTGCATGCCTCCCTCACAATTCTTAATTGATCTATAAATGAAAAGCACCAAAGCCAAACGAAAATAATAGGCTAAAAAAAAGTGGAAGCAGCCTCACCCATATGGCCTACCTATAAACTTTACAGATAATTAATCTTATTTAAATGTAAATGGTTTTACCTAAACCTCTATTATTGTAAACTCTAATTAAGACGATTTGTATAATTTTTATACTCTATGCTATTGAATTGAACGAGCAATTAATGCGCATGAATTTTGGCATGGTGTTTTTTTGTTAGGGTGTCCCTCTAGCAATTACCGTGAATCTTCCTGATTTGAAATTCAAGATTCAAAAAGTACACAACTTCATGTGGGACATGTCACATGTACAATACAATACCCGAAGAAAAGTGACATCATTCGTTTGCTCAGCGAACGAAACGGCCCATTCCAAGAAAGTGAACATACACTCCTTCACGTCCTCATTCATTCACATGTGGAACTAACACTTCATTTTTTTTTTCGCTGAAGAATTTATCAATTCTACGAGAGTGTCGAAGTTTGAACATTCATATTTTTTTGTTAAACTTTGACGTGTTTCATTACGGAGTGTAGCGTTTTAAATATCATACATACTCCAAGAATTAAGAATCATTGATTCGAATTATACAAGGTAAGATTCGTTTATATGCTCATGTATACTATGAAACTGATCTAGTTCATATGAATTATTATAAATCTTTCCAGTTTCCATGCTTATCTTTCATTTCTAAGAATAAAAAAAGAGAGTTAAATATGTTGTTAATCCTTTAAATATTTTTTTGTTTTTCAAAAATAAAATTGTTTTTATTATATTTTTTTTCAATATAGAACACTTATGTCAATAAAATGACTTGAATCCTTTTTACTTATGGTGAGAAATTGAAAATCATGTTAATTTAACCCTCCTTATTAGTCCCTCAAATTTTCACAAAGTTACTTTTAATCCTCTTTATTTGTTATGTTTATGATTTTACAATTTGTGAACGGTTTTAGTTGTTAAAATAAATATTTTAAAAATACTTTCTTGATAATTTTAAATCACCTAAATATTTGACTCATGTGAATTGATGGCCTTTTCTACACATTTTGGCAATTTTAATAAAGAAAAAATAAAAGCATGAATGTTGAGTTGTGGTGATTTTAAATGTATTTCAACAAATTTAAATTGTCACAAATCATTTTTGAATAAATTAAATTAAAAAATCATGACAATGAGAAATCATCACAAATTGTGTCATCATCAATACAAAAGAAATAAAAGAAAATTTTAAAAAATTTTAAGGATTAATAAAAAAAAAATTTATTTGAAGGACTAAAAATATATTTAAGAAATAAAAAGAAATAGTACACTACTAGCTACTACCAGAAGAATATATTTCACCCGTAGTTTGAACACTCCACTAGATAAACTCTTCATAAAAAATTCCATGAGATAAATTTGTATTTTATACTAATATTTTAGTATGCGTAATGTATATAATAAATATTTATTTTACATGATTAAAATTTAAAATAAATAATTATTTGAAATATACAAAGTTTATTATAGTTAAAATTGAAATAAATAAATATTTTTGAAAATGTAAATTATATGTTAGATTCATGATAAATAAATTATATGTGATGTAAAATTATTTTTAATTATTTTATGTTATTTTTAAAAAATAGAAAATTAATATAAAAATAAAGATGAAAAAGATAGATTAAAAGAAATAAGCGGTTAAAAAAATATAATTTATTCATATCAATCAAAGAAGAAAAACTAAATCATTTTATTCAACTAATTAAATTATTTTTTTGCTTTTTTTTTCTTTAATCACAAATTCACTTTATAATTCTTAATTAATTAATTATCATATTAAATAATATAATAAGAATAATAAGATATTCTTAGCACAGTAAAAAAATTAAATTCTCACTTTTGATAAGAATAATTTTGTGAAAAACATATGTTCAAGAACACCATTTATATAAACTTGGGGTATTTTTTTTTAATGATAATAATGAGAAGAAGAAAAAAACCTTATTTGCGCGTAGTTAACTACCGACCACCAGAAGTATAAACTGAAGTTGACACGGAAATTCATTGAATTGAATAAGAATAATAACATGCAAAAACGTAACACGTGACAGTTCACGACGGACATGACAGGAGACAGACACAACTGATGCAAGTGCAGCCTTTGCTTAGATCTTCTGTTCAATCTGGTTAGTTAGTCGACAAAGATACTTTTTTCTTTTTCTTGTGGTTGCACACTTGCACGATTGAGAGTCTTAGTTAAAGGATATATGGAGTTTATTTCGTATAAGGATTGGGAAAGTATTTATCAACACCATCAACAAATTAAAAAGCAATAACAAAGTAAATAATATTGCTGATTGAACATCTAACTAATCTATTAGGTATCTTAATAATGCTTATCTGACACACATATGAGGCAAGGCCCCACAAAAAACAACGGCAAAGCACAGGCTTATTACTACCAGGAAGACAGCATGTGACAATTTGATACTCATCACCAGCAAAATAATTTAATCACACTTCTGCTAACATTAGTATATATTTAATGTAAAAGCAACGCCGGTAATTAAAACAAAGGATAGAAGAGTGGGAGATCCATTGAATTGGTACAACTTACAAGATAAACTAATCTTACGTAGACCCTATTAGAAAATGGGTATTCTATATTAATTTTGATGATCTTTTTACATCGATTACAACACGTGATTGTAGTCGATGTCGTTAAAAATCCGACACGTGATTGTAATTGGTGTCTAGACAACACGGACTTGTCAAAATCTCAAAACTAACCTGAAATGTATGCTGACAGAGCTGAATAGAGTATTAGAGTACGACCCATAGAGAAAAAGAATTCAATGTGATCTTTCATAATATAATAAGTAAAATGATATACGAACCCTCATAATTTTGATTTAAGTACGGAATTTTATTTGGTACCTTTCGGACAGATACATGGGTACATCTTTCAAAATTGTATAGAATTTTTTTATTAATCAAATTGATTTTAAAATTGTTTATTTTTTTATTTCAGTCATAATAAAAAAATAATAAGTAATGTGAAAAAGTCTCCCCAAAACTTATTTAATAATAATATATTTTTCTGTGAAAAAACATTATTAATAATATATACTATAATACTAATTAATAGTAAATATACTATTTCTAGTAAAAAAATAATATATACTATTTAGTATTTAATAATATATACAAATTAATAATATATATTGATTAATAAATCTGATAATTAATATATATTACCACTTATTATATACTTTTTAATACTGGAAAAAAGTATTAATCTTTTTTAATAATATATATTATTACTAATTATAAGCTAACCCGGAGATATATATAGTAATCAATAAATCTAATGAGGATGATATTTTTATATGGATTTTTCATCCATTGTTATTATCTAGATTAATTATACTTTATGTATTATTATAATTCTTATTTATTTATATATTTAATTATTAACATTAATTATATTATAAGTATATTTTATATATTATATATAATTCAAAATTTAATGTTGGTTCATTAGAGCTATAGAAACTTATACCCAGAATTCTCAGCAATAAAAAAAACTTCTCACAGTATATAAAATAAACTTTGTAGTTGAATATAAATATTTTTTTCCACTCCACAAAGATAAAATTAAAGTAGATAAACAGAACTAATTCTAATTCCCACATGATGTGTTATGAAATTTGATGACTTCTAATCAGTTATTATTATAATTGATATGTTTGTTTCTTTTTTTAATGTGAGATTATTACGTGAGTTTTATTTAATTGTTATCGTGCTTGTGAGATCAAAAATATCATTCAAAACTTAACAAAATTGTACAAGGTGTAAACAAACATATTTTCTTTTTGTATCATTTGAAATAAAAAATAATAATTTTACATATAAAATTAATAAATAATTTATAAACTTTATTATTTATTTTTAGAAGTTAAATAATTAAAGTAAAAAAAAATTCAACTCCTTCTTCGACGGTGTCCTAGATCCGTTCCTACTTAGAAGTGTACTTTTTGGAAGTTACAAGCTGCAGCATGTGTTTTGCTTTTCTTTCAAGTTTTATACTATAATGTGGTATTTAAACATTAAGATTGTGTTTTAGCTGAGGAAAAGGAGAGATAAATGAAGAAGAAATAATGTGAATTTTATGTGAGTATGGTATCTTTCACATTGTATTTTAATTTAATTATTTATCTTCTAAATCAAATACAACTGAACAAATGCTTGCATAAAAATTTATAAATCACAGACATCAAAATAAGATTTTTTAAAAAGCTAATCAACCAGCAAGTTCAGCGTAAAACAGTGATAATTGATTAAGTACTTAACTTTGATAACAAAGTCTGATTTTAGAAACATCAAATAAGATATATATTTTTATGATATCGACGAATGAAATTTAAGCAATGAAAGATTCTTCGTTAAAAATCATTTGAAATTCATAAATATTTCGGAAGCAATTGCATCTTAATCAAATTTATAAATTCAAATACAAGTATAATAGCATACGTTAATTCCTTCTTCTTTTTTTTTCGTTTGTCCATAGCGTGTGTCGATTCAGCCAGAAAGGATTGACACAGTGAATAATAATTGAGTTCCTAAGAGGATTCAATTATTGATCATGTACATGAGAATGCTTTATTTTGTTAAGAGGCATAAAGAATTACATTTTGCTTGATATGTAAGAGTTTGTCATGAAAGAAAAAGGAATGATAAAAAAAACACATTTTCAAGAATTCTTCTGATGTTTGTTAGTGTTTTTTTTAGAGATGTTTGTTAGAGTTAATAATAGTATGAGAGATGGAAAATAAATGGGCGTCACATATTTTAGTTTATTTCTACTCAAGTTAAGAAAAAGAAAGAAACACAAAAAGCATGAAAAAGATAAAACTGTCTAAATATTGTATTTTATTAAATTGAAAATGACATGGTTCTTTCTGTTAAAAAAGTTGTTTTTTCTTCTTTCATATTTCTCTCATATTAAATAATATAAATTTATTCTTTTTCTCATCACATTTTTTACTTATAGGATATGGGGCATCAATAATTTGGTTCATGTTTTTGTTTTTGTTTTTTCAAAATTAGGTTCGTTGTTTGGTTTTGGTACCAGCCATAGCGTTTTTTTTTTTCAAAATCAGGAAGATCTTCTCATACTACTTCCGGAAGCAGTATCAGAAGTACAGAAAACAATTTGAGAACAGCAGAAAGCAATAACCACTTTTTCCAAACCGGACCTGATCCATAATTCTACGGGTATTGCTATTAGCATTACCTTTTTGACTAATGGCACTACCTACATAGGTGCATTTTACCCATATTTCAAAACTGCCCCATAAAAATTACACAATAAAATCATGTTTTTATTGTTGTAATTGGGGGGGGGGGGGGGGGGGGGGGGTTGAAAAAATACACAACAAAAGTATGTTTTCATCGTGCAAGTGCACAATAAAATTAAGTTTTTGTTGTGTATTTTTTCACCTCCTAATTGCATAAATAAAACACGATTTTGTTGTGTATTCTAAGTTAATTTATAATATGGATTTAATTTCTTTAAAGTGATTATACATACTAAAACCATTTAAAAGAAAAATCAAATAACTACAATTACCGAGAGTATTGAATTGATTTTCGTGAGTAGCATGTGACGATATGGGAAAATCCTTTTGCTAGAAGCCTAAAACTGTATACAACAGAAGGGTGTAGCCCATTTTCTTTCTAGATTGCAACCATGGGCTAGTGGCCCGCTATAATAGTCCGTCTACATGCAAGCCTGAATTTGATCACACACTTATGGCTGTTTGTTTCCTGCATCTCTTCTTTTTGGATTCCGGAATTTTAAGTTACAGAATGATTACAGATTTTGGCTTCTTGAAAGATTAATAAAAAAAATAAAAAAACATAACCCGAACTTGTACTTAAAATACATCAAATTTAATCTTAAAAAATCTAAAATCGTCCAAATCAACTTCAGTCCGGGTCGAATTAGTTCATACTAACACATTATTTCCAGAACGCTTATATATACACTAACATCCCTCATATTTGTTTTTCTTTTTCGTACATTTGCATAGTTACTCTGCTAGTTCTTAATTTGAGTGAGTTTTTGCAGCTATCACCGTCCCACGCCTCATCAAACAGTAATATAATTGCCATCATCCGACCCCGTTCTACACATGAGCACCAGGGAGAGGAACACCATCTAACAATATTAATTGCCCACTCTTTCGAAATTCAACAATAATATATCTGAATGATAAGGAATTTAATCTCAGTAAATATTTCAAATCACAAATGTACACAAAAACTTCTCATTCAACGACATGGTGCTTGGCTTGAATATGCTATGCAGTATGCACAGTTGCAGTCAAAGTAAAGCATAAAGAATCCTCCTTTTTATTTAAAAGATTAGAGAATCATATATTGTGTTTTAAATGTTACTCTCTCTCTCTCTCTCTCTCTCACTCACTCGCGCGAGATTCACCTTTCACTATGCAGCTCATTGGTCCCATCACCACCTACAACCTTTTGTCATCTCCAATAAAAGTATAAAGTGGAAACCAAAAAAAACACTTACAAAGTTTTTGCACATTTTTAATGAAAATAAAGTTACATACTATTGTAGCATTGCTGATCTTTTTTTCCTTTCTTTTCTTCTCTTTTGATGAACACCATCTTCTTTATTTGCTTTTAAACCAAACTGCCAAATTCAAAGTAACACTTTTCACGGAAAATGGGAAATTAATTTGCATTCTAATATAAATTTAACACTGCATCATCCTGATTTATTTCTTTTACTATCTAAATGTTTATATTTATATTCAAATTTTAGTATATAAATATCGTTGTCACATTCAGCTAGTTCCCAGTATAGGTAAAGTACTATAGGCTAAAAGTGTATAATTTTGCAACAGAAGCATCAACCAACATACTTGCCCTGCTAGCCCATATTACTACTGTACGGATCATGTTGATTCCATGGCCTCCATAGAAGAGATTCATTAGCTCATGGACTTTTGGGCTGCTGTGGGGCCCAAATAAGACACCTAACAAACAAATCTATGTCTGAGTTATGGACAAAATTGTCCTTGGCTCTTTTGTTTTACAGAAAGAAAAAAAAAGTGAGTGAAGTAGTTGGCTTTTGTGGATTGTGGATAATAATCAAATGGACAATAATAAACAAACAGGATGAAAAGGAAGCTAAAGTGAAAGTACTACTTGGCCTTGTTTTGGGGTTTTTCTGACCATTTTTGCTTTTGAATGAATGATGAAAGTTTTTGGTGCCTTCTGATACGGACATAAGCTGTATTTGGCTCAAAGTTAGAAGGCATGCAGATGCTGGAATGGCATCTGCTTCTGCAGTGAAAACAGAAAAAAGACACACATTCTTGGCATCAGTGTAACTATTTTTAGTATTCTGGACCAATACAAATTCAAAATCAAAATAGATAAAATACTAAGTTCATATTAGTTCAACTTAGAACTTACACTAGTCTTTAAAACTCAACACCATGTTACAATTTGTGGGGCTCTAATGCTTTGGTCCTTTTTGATTGAGGTAAAGATCTAAAGCCTAAAGCCCGTGTGTCCTTAAAAAGCATGAATCTCTTTTCTGCAACAAGTGGCAATTTTAGGACATTTATTAATTAATGTACTGCATGAAAATCGAGCAAATAAGAAAAAATAATTGAGAAATTGGTAAAGGCATTCTAACATTGTCACATTAGACTTTTCTACCCAGGAGAAACAAAGTTCTTTACAAGGCTGCAGTTTTATCCATTATATGAGGGGAAAAACTGTTTTGTTGCCATTTTTGTCGATCCACTTCTATAGTCACAAAGCTATGTATAAAGTTAAAGGGAAAAAAAATTTGATACCTTATATGACCAACTCTGTAAAAGTCTTTCACTGTCTTTGCTTTTATGTTTGCTTGATACATGAGCATATGACAGTGAAATTGACAAGTTTGGTAGAGTGAGATAATTTGATTCCTTTTATTTTTGTTTTTAAAACATTTTGATCTTTCAATTTAAGTTACAGTTAGCATGTGAATTAAATGTGAGAAAAATGGATAATGTATAAAAGGTTGGCCTATAAGAGAATTATCTGAATCATAGCTCAGACTGAAGGTTAGTTTTTCAAGTTCAATACTCGAGCGCAAATCTGATCAAATAAATTCAAGCCAACTAAAGTGCAGCAGCACTTGATCAGCTTCAATTCAGCATAATTCTATCTACTCCTCTTATTCCACTGCCCCCGCTACAAAAACAATCAAACAGATCATTCTTATAAAGAATACATACTTAATACTTTTACATTAAAATTGCTAATAATTTGAAAGCCATAACATAGTTAACAAGCATTGAGCTTGAAAAATAAGCAAGGAGATATATATAGTACTATAGTATCCGGCCCCCTTCCCAAAACCTTAACTAACAAAAGGTAAATAAATTATGAGAAAAGAATTATATAATGAATTTTACACGGTGATTTAATTATTATTTATTATATATGGAAGCTTGTTAAATTTTAAAATAATTTAAATGATGATTTATGATTGAATGACTATATAAAACAATGAATAGACATTAAACTCATAAATTATTATGGTATTACTAATATAATTAGTAAACTCATAATTTTATGTATGAAAATATACTTTTTCATCTGAATAACTCTATCCCGGCTTTTATTTTCAACCCTCCAAAATAAAGATCAGAAAAATATTAATATAATACTGTCATCTCTTTGATTTCTTTTCTTTTAAGTTATGGATATTATTATAATTCACCTTTTAAATTTTTTTAGATAATAAAAAATCAATTTCTCTCTCCTCTCTCACGTTTTTGGAAGCATATCCCTTCCCTTCTCTTTTTTCTTCATCTTCTCCCACCCACCACTGTCAAGATCTCACCGGCTGCAACAGTATGCACATTGCAAAATTTTTGCTCAAGATAATATCTTATACAGTGAATAAAATCAATTGTTAACAAAATATACAATTTGGTGGAATTGTAAGGATTTCAATTGTTGCGCTGTGCTACATTAGAAAAGCATAATAAATTTCTCAATCTTCTCCAACTAACAAAACTTAAATTCTCATTTTTTTTTATGAGGTGGTGGGATTGGGTTGAGAGAAATTACTGTCAAAGAAATCAAATATGTTGTTGAAAAAGGTAAGTGGTAGAAATAGAAGAGAAGATCCCAGATCCTAGCCACTGAAGAGTAAGCATTTTTATTTTTCAGTTCATGGTTCAGAGTGTTACATTGGTTGCAGCACATCAGTTCCAATCCACTCAAATTCTCATTTTATTTGTCCCCCTTGTCGCTCTCAAACACGCTAGCAGTTAATACGAGAGTCACAGAGGAGAGAGAATTGCCTTTTTTGTTTTTCTTTAATTAAATATCTTAAATTACTCTAATACCCTAAAATAAATTAACTAAAATAGAAAAATAATGGTTTTTTCCCTAAATATTTTGATGTATATTACTAATGCAATCCAACTATTGAAAAATAAATGTATATATATTAGCAAACTCACATATATATATATATATATATATATATATATATATATATATATATATATATATATATATATATATATATATATATATATATATGGCTCTATCCCTAGGTAGTGAGAGCATGCTTTAGTTCTCTGTGGCCTTGTATTTAATTTCCCCCTACTATGTTACCCGTTACCTTGTTAGCAAAAATCCGCATGAGATCGAGTACCAAAGTTTCGATTGCATGCCTTGATGGATATATATTGGAAATGTTACAAGTGTTTGCATATTTTAATGGCAAAAGACCACAAACTGTTATTGCAATTATTATCCCAACTACAAGTGCAGGCAGAAAGGTTAGAAGCAGAAACAATTATCCACACCCATCATGAATGGAATTGCAGGCGTGCATTAGCAATCACATACTCTATTGACATTGACATTAAAATAATGATCTTTTTATAGTACATTCCGCATTAATAATTTAATAATAAATATGATCTTTAACAGGGACAGATGGACATAAATGCTGCGCATATGTGGTTTTAGAGTGTAAAATATTGAGGGCAACTTTGGTTCATCACATTGGGAGGATTTCATTGACATTCTATTAGTAGCATTTTATATTCCTTTAGCCATAATCCTTCCCTCACGTGTATATCACTTGGCAGTTTCATACTTGTCTCTAACCCATGTCTTTCTTTAAGCATTCCTACCTCTCTCTCTTGTGTTGGTGACTCTGCCTCTATTAATTTTATTTTGCAACCTAATGTTATTATATACACATATATATTGCACTACAGAGAGATATAGGTTAGAATTACGACATATTTTATTCAATTTTAATCTTCAGGTGTAACACTATATGTGGGTAATAATAACCAATCTCAAAAGCAGACTAGTAGCAATTAAAAAAAATATATGTCTGGATTGTTTTGTCGCATATGTCCCAACAATAGGCCAATAATAATGCCCATGAAGTAAAGCAGGCATTTCATTTTTTTTTTATTTTTTTTTATATTTCCTCTGGGCTGTTGTAGCATCCATATGAATAATTCTAGTCATATTTCACAATTTACAAGTATCTCTCACTCTCTCTCTCTTTTTAAGATTACAATTTACAAGTATCTTTCATTTGCAACAATTTTACTCGAGTTAGGACTATACTATGGACATAATGTTCTCTTTCCGAGCATAGTTAAATACTTAAACTCAAACTAAAATTATTAATTAAATTAGAATAACTCTGAACCAGTTAATCTATTGGTTGGTTTGGTGGTAGAGATAAGGGACTTTAATGTACAGTAAGATGTATTTTTACTTTCCTTAGGCAAAGTACAATTAATGGCGATTCTATGTTTCATAGTCGTGATTCTTTTTCTTTCCATCATTTTGGCCCTTTAAAAAGGGGGATCAACTCGTGTGTATGCTTTGGATCATATTTGCTATAAAGTTTATTTTCATTGCAAGGACGAGAACACGCGCATTTTAATGATGCTAACTTCTTTTAATTTTTTTAATGCGCATATCATATCAATATGGCATTATTGAATAAAGCTTTGTACCATGACATTTCTAACTAAATGATGGCTTTAACTTGGTAGCCACCTTTTAGCATACCAAACGTTAAACAATCCCTTGTCACTCTATGGGGGATAAATGAGTAGTGCTTTGCCGAGAATGGTGATGTCTTGGTATGCCTTTCACGCGATGGTGGAAAATGTAAAAAATTGAAAGTTCATATATAGGTTACCAAGGTTCATTGTTTATATGAAAGTTCAAGGCTATGGTGGGTCATCTATACACACAACACAATGGGCACCACCACTCAGTGCATGCTTGCTAACACAAAAGGATGATCAAGATGTACACCAAATTACACAAATAAATTTAATATTATATTTTAATTTAAAATCTTTTAAGAGTTTTTTTTCCACTTATTTAATATTTAATTGATTCGATATAAAATTTCACATCAACTTATTTGTACTCTAACACTAAAAGAACCTAACATTGAAATGGGTGGAGAAGAATCATAGACTGCAATGCAACAGTGGAAAATGTGCAATATTGGGATGTGTTATGTCATTGGAAAATATGGCCCCACCACACGCACTTCTCCCCCACTACCAAGCATCATGAATCTCAAACATGCCCCTTCCTTGTCCACAACCACGAGCACAAGTGAAACACACCCACATTATTTAAGTCCTTTAGTGACAAAAACAAATCCCAAAGCCCATAAAAGGAACGACTCTTGCCCATCATCCTCATCCTTGTCCTTAATCAATCCACTATGCGATGAAAATAATTAACCATGTGTCTACGTGCCGGAACAAAACATGCCCATGCCTCCTTAGAAAAACAAATCTCAATAACCCAGGGTCGTCCTTGTCTCTCAAATGATTTAGTGCATTAAATGTGACATGCAACATTATGAGCAATGCAAAACCGAAATTATCTGAAGAAGACCCCGCTTGTGTGGGAGAATTCAGTGAGTGGTCCTTGTTTGTGTTGGGTTCACTGGCCTCAAGCAACAATGTCGTCTGTAAATGCTCGGGGTCAAAGATGCAATATTTCTTGCAACAATAATTTCATAATACTATGTTAATGTATATGATAAATTATGAAAATATTAACTTATTATAAACAGTTATAATTTTATAATACTTTATCTGCTAAAGATACTTCTTCACTTAAAAACAGTTATTAAAAAGTAATTATTATTACAAGATCAAATTAAAACTAAGTATCGTTTTGTATCAACCATCAACAGATCGTTTTTTAAATGATTTTAATGTTTATAAAATAAGTTTAAACTGTCATTTAATTTTAAATTATTTTAAGTAAAAATCAATATATTTATAATTATAATTGATTGATTATAATGGTGGATGCTTTTGGTAATGATTTCTTTTCACTTCACTTAGTATCTCTAAAAGGAAATATGATGATGATGAACTGAAAAATCACCTCAGTCAAAGCAATTACAAAGCTTAGTTGTTGGCCGACCATTTTACTACGGATACCACAATTATTATATACATCTCAGTGAAAAAAAAAAAAGACAAATGTTAAATAATATCTTACGACATTAATTAAGGAATTATTAAAATATTTTTTAAATTACATTGTTTGTAACTTTTTTTTACGTTCTATTATAATTTTCATAATTAATATTTTCTCATTTTAATATCTTAACCAATGTTTTAAGTGTAATGATTAATAAGACCCAAAAATTAAATTTTTTTAAGTTTTAAAGATAAAAAAAATCATTACCATATAAGAAAAAAATATTTTTGATCTAAAATATAAGAAAAAATTATTTCATGCTAAATAAAAAAGTTAATTAATTTGCACAAATCTCAATTAAAAATGATTTTTTTCTAATTTATTCTTCATTGAAACTTGACATTAGGAATAAAAAAGAGTCATTCAAACTAAAATCTCAATTAAATGAATAATATTTTAAAAATAATAATATTAAATAAGGTAAAATTAATTTAAAAAAATATATATTTGAGATTAACAAAAATGTGTTTTTTCTTCCTATATTTCAAACCAGAGGAAATATATTTATAAGAATTTGAGATACCTTGTGTTTTTCAAAATTAATACTTATCCTACTTTAATATAATGACAAGAAAATTTTATTTCAAATTGATGCATGCTTTATTATTCTCAAATGCATTGCAAGATTCATGTATTGGGATGGAGGTGTTGACCTTGTTTAAGGGTGTCTTTAATTTAATTTAAAGGATAGAAATAGAAAAGATAAAAAAAAAGAATTAAAATAGAGTATAAAATATGTGAATCCCACATAAAAAATATCAAATTTTTCTCTCATTTCTCCATCCCACCCTAAATCAAACACAACCTAGCACTTAATGAAATGAGTAAGTACTTTGGACTAATATTGGTATGGAGTGGCCAATTATATATAAATTGGGCTTCAAGTCCAATTTGAAACAATAATTATTTTAAAAATTAATTTTTAAATTCTAAAAGAAAAAAATAAAGATAAATAGTTATTTTTGTCTCTCAATGTGTAATTCGCTGATAAATATGTTACTGAAAGATGAAAATATAAAATTTAGTTCTTGAAAGTGTAAAAAGTGCGACAAATATATTCGGTCATTAATTTCTATCCGTCACCGTTAATAAAATAGTATACGTGACACATAGGGACAAATTTGTCATTTAAATGATTGTCAACACGATCATTTCTAATTGCTAGCTAGCATAGGGGCATATTTGTCATAATATTTTTTTTTCGTTTTTCCACCCCGCTGACAAATACGTCTCTCAAAAATGAAAATACAAAATTTAGTCCCAAAAAGTATAAAAAGTATGACAAATATATCCAGACATTAATAATAGACTATGACCAATTATTATTATTATTATTATTATTATTATTATTATTATTATTATTATTATGTGTTTGTAATTTACTACTTCTATTCGTTTAGTACTTATACAATATATTTTTTAAATTGTATTTTAATATATATATATATATATATATATTATTTTGATTTCCTTGTCAAACCTTAATCTTTGTTGTTAAATTTTTTTTTTTTACTAAATTTCTCACTTTTAATCTTTAAAATTATTCCATATCTCAATTCTAACTTAAGTACCTTTATATTTAGATTAAAAATAATATGTCGAGAATTTTGAGTAAAAAAAACACAACCGCCCGCGAGATCAAATTTATTTATTTATTTATTTTAGAAAAATAATTTAATCAACTGATTTTTTTTTTTTAGAAAAAAAGTCTCATAAAATTTAAACTAAATAAAACTAAAGTGAAATTATAAGTCTTTTTCCTTAATCAATAAAATGTATATATATATCTTAAATATGAAAGAATTCCATGGATAAATCTTATGTGATTCCACTCAAGACAACACTTATTATATATATGAATAGAATGAAAGCAGTTACTAACAAATAAAAAAACCAAATAAATTTAAGCCTAATTTTGCATTTTCATCTTCTGGGGACATATTTGTCAGCGGAGTGGGAGGGCGAAAAGTCAAAAAAATATTATGACAAATATACTCCTATGCTAACAATTAGAGATGACCACGTTGACAATCATTTCAGTGACAAATTTGTCCTTTCGTATTATGTAAGCTATTTTATTAACGGTGACGGACAGAAGTTAACGCCCGAATATATTAATCACTATTTTTATACTTTTAGGGTTTAAATTTTTATATTTTCATATTTATAAGCAAATTACACATTAAGGGACAAAAATAACTATTTATAAAAAATATATATATATATATATATAGTTGTTCGACAGGAGACTTAATATCAGATTAATCCAAATCAAAATATAAGGGTTAAACTTTTAAGATGAGATCATGAACAAAGGATCACATCTAGCCCCAAAGTAAAGTCACCTTATTGCTACACCAAGATAAAGAAATGTTAAGAGACCATAGGCTTATGCTAAACAACCTAACCTATCTCAAACCTCTCTATAAATACAACCAATATCAGTAAAACAAATAAGAGTTTATTTCAAACCATTAGTTACTTTGGTGAATATTTCATTAACTTGAATATTAAAATGTCTTTACATGTATTTTCTAATTTCTCATGGTGTCTGAACTTTGTCAAAGAATTCGTAGCCACTTCAAAACCTCAAATATTAGCCTATGTGGAATGCACTTCAATTTGCATTACTTACATGTTAGTCTAAATCAACAGTCCATCTTAAAAGCATTGTTGTTTCTTCTCACACAACAAATCCCATACCTCTTTCACTACAACTCAATTTTAGTCAACGATTTATCTCAAACATGTCAACTTCGTCTATTTTAGATAAATCAATAATCATGGATCAATAGTGTAGTATTTTTTTTCTTCTAATAATGAATGGTGTAAAAGTGCAAAGAAAAAAAATCAGACTTCTTAATTAAGGAGGAAAACCCCATAAAAGAGGAAGCGAGAGAATGAGCCAATGAGGTGACCTAATAAAGAGCAAACCTCATGGGCCATGGCCGAAGTTTACCAAAAAGAATAACGCTTCTCTAAACATGGTGAGGTAAAATGTCTCTACAATAACTTTCATATTCCAATTAATAACCTAAAATTAATGTTCAATACAAGGATGACTTGGAAGTCCATTTCAGGCATCACATTATGAAATCTTCTATCTATTCCACGAGCTTTTAGAGAGGAACACAACCATCGACATTTAATTTTTCGAGGCCATAAGCTTTAGAGAGGAACACAACCATCAACATTTAATTTGTTGGAAACTTACTTTAGGGCTTTTAACAAATGAAGGGCAAAAGAAGAGGACATATATGAGAGCAAGATGACAACTTTAACATATATCAGCATACAGTGAACCATGTTCAATTCATATGTATATATTTAAGAGATATACTAATAAAATACAAATTATGTTTTTAGTCCTTCAATTTTTATCAATCTTTGTTCTTAGTCCTTAAACTTTACTTGATCGGTCTTGGTTTCAGAATTATTTTTCTTCAATATTTTTAGTTTCTATCATCATAGAGATTTATCTGTTGGTTTTTATAAGATTATTTTTTAATTTTTAGACGTATTAATTTTTTTTCTTACATACTCTTATTTTATTATTTTATTTTTAAATATTAATAAAAAATAATTAAGTAGATAAAAAAAGAAAAAAAATAATTTTAAAATAACAATACAAATAATTAATAGTTTTAATATGATTAATTAAATTAATTATTTAAAAAAATATGAATTAATCTAAAGAATTTTATAATTAATAAGAGATTGACTAATAATGTTCTGTTTCTTTCCTCTGTATAATATAGTATCTCATGGGACATGGGAGTCAAAAAAGCAATGATAAAAAGACCAAATTTCCAAAGGGCAACCTTGGAAAGTATAATCGAGTGGGTTTTGATGAAACCTATTTGGTTTCTCATGATTTGGGGGAAGAACCCAACTTGTTGAGCTCCCAAAACATGATCAGCAGGCAAGTCATATTCTCATATTTCTCAATCCAATGCTTAGCTCTACCGAAGCCACGTAGACAGCATGTACCCCACCCAACAAAGCCAAGTATTATCATCATGACATGATCTGAAACCAAAGTCATCATCAATGTAGATCTCTTGGCCTCCTTCCCTAGTCAACAACAAAATGTGGTAGACCGTCAAGTACTGAATCAGACCAGCTCCACAACACACCAGAAACGTGGGCCCCTGTATACGCCCAAAGCCATTACCATTGCCATTGCCATTGCCATTGAATGGACCGTTACAAAGGCTTCACAAAGTGAAAGTGTTTTGGGACAAACTACATAGGGAGAAGAGAAAAAAATTCACAACCAAAATTTTGAGAGACAAAAATAAAGAAGACAGAAAAGAAACAAAGAAATCACACACAAATGTTATAAGAAGCCAAGCCAAGCCTGCCAGAGAAGTAAGACCACTGCAAGTTCAAATTATTCTTCTTCCTTGTATGATTGCTTTTATAATCCTCAGTTACTCTTTTGGACTCACTATCCACAATATACTTGCACCTCTCTCTCTCTCCATATATAATATTAATTTCCTACCTTCATTTTGTTTCGAATATATCAATTTTTTTTATCTCAAGCAAGTAAAAGACTAATTTTTCGTTATAATAACTCTTTCATACATAAAAATCTAAAACTAATAATTTTTTTACAGCCTCCCAGGGAATGTTTGGCTGGATAAGTTTTTTCATATCCCAAAAACATAATTCCTGAAAATGTATAAAATAAGATTAATTAATATGTTTTACGAGAATTAAAAATTCACCTAAAATATATGTAACTAAAACTTTTCCTTTATTCTGGAAAATTAGATTTCTATCTATTTCCTTGAAAATGTCTTTATGAAAAAATAAATTAAAATTAATTCCCAAAAATTATAATATTTTGAGATATTATTTTATTCATTACATATCAAACATAAAATCATAATTTTTCACTTTAACATTCTCGGAAAAAATAATTACTTCCACCAAACGTCCCCTAAAATCAATCCTAACAAATGGAATATTCTTTGATACTCTACATAAAATCTAAAATGAAATTACTAAACACATAATTAAGAGATATAATTATCTACTACCAAATATGTTAATTTAATACTAGTATATGGGCATGGTACATCCCCGAGGCTGCGGAAACAGATAGGTGAGAGTAAAAGCAAAGAGGCAGGGAAAGCCTTCTACACGTGATAAAGAAAGAACCAAAAAGCGCATTGCATGCGTGTATAAGATCATCATAATCATCATCATCGCTCTTTCTTACCCAACTTGCCTTTCCTTTCTTCTTCCTCTTTCAAAATTCTCAATCTTCTGCTTCCACCAACACACCCTTCTACTATTCCTACCCTCCCTTCATTCCTTTCACTTCTTACTTACCACCCATGTTTCACAAGCCCTTCTTTTCAAAGAGGGTGAGTTCAAGTTTTGTTTTTTAATTCTTTTCCTCAGCTTTGCTTCTTCACTTTCATGCTCATTGTTACACTTGTTTCTTGGTGGGGTTTCAGTTTTGTTTTGAGGCATTTAATGGAAAACATTTTGCTCTAAAGTGTTTGCCAGCATTCTCTCTCTCTCTCTCTCTCCTTTTTCTTCGTGAAAATCTTAGACATAGTGATTTTGTTCTGTTCTGTTTGTTTCTTTTCCTTTTTCTCAATTTCATGGTAGTCCTGTGAAGTGAAGGTTTCAACTTTGTCTTCACAATCCATACATTGTTCTGTTGTCTTTTTTTTTTTTTTTTTTTTTTTTTTTTTTTTTATATAAAGTGAGGCTATGTGGCTGTATATGTTCTTCGTCTTGGTAACTTTCAGTTTTTGGTAGGGGACAAGCCTGTTAGAACTGGCTTTGTCTTCTGGCTATTTCCATTTCTGAGTTTCTCATATGTCTAATCACATTTTAATGTTAACTCTTCTCTTCCTTGCTTGTTCATATACATAGTCATTGGCTTCCTCACTGAACAATGTCTTTTTTTTTTTTTGTCTTTTGCTCTTTGTGATATTTCGTGTTGCACAGTTAATGTTTCGTGCTGCAAATTTGCACTGAGATTTCCTTTTCTTCTGGCCTTTTCAACTTTTAAGCAAAGGGCAGAAGATGATGTCGTCAAAATTTACTTTTTGTAGTTTTGTTTGCCTTATTTTGCTCTACGGACTCGTATATTTCTACTACCTACCATAACCTTTTTTGATTTACTTGCTTAAAGCAAGGGTGAAAATATTGGATTTTCAGCTTTGCAAAAGAATGGTAATGCTTTTTTTTTTTTTTTTTTTATCAGCAAGAATGGCAACGCTAGTTTTTAGTTTCACCCATACTAATTTTCTTCTTCTGATTTCATACATCAAATCAAACCATTGATCATTCTCATTGATGAGCAGTAATTACTACTGATCGTACCAACATAATAATTACATTTTCTATATTTGTATATGCATTCTTAGCTCAAGCAATTGGTACTGTTTTGCAGATATAATAACAATCAAAGGCTAGAAGAGTGTGAAATTGGTTTTTGCTGTGAAGCTTGTCACCTTTGACAAGTGTGTTGTACTGTTGTCGTTTGTTCACATTCTGGTGAGAGGAGTAAGCACTCATCAACAACAACAAAGCCAACATGCCAGTGAGGCAGATGAAAGAAAGTTCGGAGCAACACCTTGTGATCAAACCCCATTTGCAGAATCCTATGAATCAAGCCAAGAAGACAACCAAAGCTGCACAAAATGGCAAAGGTCCACCGCCACAAGAAAACCATAATCAAACTTTGCCTAACTCAAAGAACAAGGGAAGAAGAAGGGGGAGAGGTGGCAGAAAATCTGATCAAGGAGATGTTATGATGAGGCCTAGTTGCAGGCCATGCACTGCACCACTAACAAGTAGTGCAAATGGGAACGCTGAAAATGGTTGTATCTCTGATACGGGTTTTCCCACTTCAAGCAAGTCTTTGACCTTTGCTCGTAGGCCTGGGTATGGACAAGTTGGGACAAAATGCATTGTGAAGGCTAACCACTTCTTTGCAGAGTTACCAGACAAGGACTTGAACCAATATGATGTAAGATCCTTTCTTTGGTATATCTATGATCTATCACTATTCTGATAAGGCAATTAAATTGGATCTTCTGAGTGCACAAATATCGGGCCCTCTATGGCAGCATGCATTTAAGTTCATCCTGTGATTTTCCTCTTATAGGGGTTCTGCTTTTGCAGTCCTTTTTCTTGTAGTGCCATTAATGAGACTTTTAAATCTGGCTTGAGGCTTTTGTTCCCTATAATTATTATTTTTGCTTTTGCTTTAATTTAATGTCATTATATGTTGCTTTATTTTTGAAGGTTACTATTACCCCAGAAGTGTCTTCTAGAACAGTAAACAGGTCTATCATAGCAGAACTTGTGAGGCTGTATAAAGAGTCTGACTTGGGGATGAGACTTCCAGCATATGATGGCAGAAAAAGTCTGTACACTGCAGGGCAGCTTCCCTTTGCTTGGAGAGAGTTTAAGATTAAGCTTGTAGATGAAGAGGATGGAGTTAATGGCCCCAAGTAAGGATTTATTGCATATAATCACTTTAAATATTTTATTTTCTTCTCTCTCCCCCCTCTACTCACACACACACAGGCAAACTCCTTTTGTGTACTAGTATAACCAGATAAAATTGAACAGTTTTGAATGTTTGAGTAAGTTCAATTTTCAACTGACACATTGGCCACTTTTCAGAAGGGAAAGAGAGTACAGGGTGGTGATCAAGTTTGTTGCTCGGGCAAATTTGTATCACTTGGGCCAATTTCTAGCTGGTAAGCGTGCTGATGCACCGCAAGAGGCACTTCAAATTCTTGACATTGTACTAAGAGAGCTGTCAACTAAGAGGTAGTATTGGTCCAAGGGATTTAAGCTTTTAAAATTCAAGAAATGATAAGTTTAATGAAAGTGTGAAGCTTGAGTTCTTGTTTATCTTACTAAGGCTGCATTTTCTAAAGGTATTGCCCCATTGGGAGGTCCTTCTTTTCACCTGATATTAGAACACCGCAACGGCTTGGAGAGGGATTAGAGTCATGGTGTGGATTTTACCAGAGTATAAGGCCTACACAAATGGGCCTTTCCCTTAATATTGGTATATTATTTATGTTGATTGTACAAGTAGTCCTGTGTAATTACAAATGAAGGCATGTTCACTTTTAGAAATTGTTTTCTGTTTTCAAGTATTTGTAAAGGAAAGAGGGAAAACAATAAAAAAGTTTTTTCACCTTTTCTGGTATGAATCTTTGAAAAAAAATGAAAATAACCTGACATTTTTGTAATTTAAAGTGAAAATTGAAAATGAAAACAGATAATATTTTCTCAAATTAAATATTATTCATTTCTCTTCATTCTGTGCTTGCATTTCATAGATATGGCATCTGCTGCGTTTATTGAGCCTCTGCCAGTAGTGGAATTTGTTGGTCAGCTATTAGGAAAAGATGTGCTGTCAAGGCCATTGTCAGATGCTGATCGCATTAAGGTACTTAATACTATGGACATAGTTTGCTGAGTTCATCTCTTATGGTGTCAATATTGATCAATTTACAGAACTACTTTTTGCTGTCAAACAGATTAAGAAAGCCCTTAGAGGAGTTAAAGTTGAAGTAACACACAGAGGAAGTGTGAGAAGAAAGTATCGTGTTTCTGGGTTGACTTCTCAACCTACCAGAGAACTTGTGTAAGTTGTTTCTCTTTCAGGTCTCTTCCTACTGGCAGTCTTAGAAGGTATAGTGATTTTCCATTAGCTCACTAAATAATGATGTGTTTCTTTAGGTTTCCTGTTGATGAGAACTCAACTATGAAATCAGTAGTTGAATACTTCCAAGAGATGTATGGTTTCACTATTCAATATACTCA
Organism: Glycine max; assembly: GCF_000004515.6. Classification (NCBI taxonomy): domain Eukaryota; kingdom Viridiplantae; phylum Streptophyta; class Magnoliopsida; order Fabales; family Fabaceae; genus Glycine; species Glycine max. The sequence continues at coordinate 38,998,189 of NC_038256.2, read as the reverse complement.
CCTTCCTTGCCTTCAAGTAGGAAACCAAAAGAAGGCGAACTATTTACCTATGGAGGTAGGGAAAGTTCTTGGCAATTGGAGTAGTCACTCAACATTTTCATAATGATTTTGTGTAATGTCGTTTGCTTTTGGTTCCCCAGGCCTGCAAAATTGTTGAGGGGCAACGTTATACAAAAAGATTGAATGAGAAGCAAATTACGGCTCTATTGAAAGTTACTTGCCAGAGGCCTCGCGATCGGGAAAATGACATTTTACGGGTGTTTAATTTTGATTCTTTGAACCTTCACTACCACAACCAAGCCTTTCATTTAATGTTGAATCTTCACAAAAAACATGGCCACCTCCTATCCATTTTTTTAAAGTACTAATATCTGATTCCAGAACAATTAGGAAATGAAGGGCCATTAAGTTAATATTGTTTTCATGATTTGCTCCAAAATTACTTAGAAAACTTGTCTTCTACTTATCAAGTGTATGACAATGCAGTAATTGGAATGTTTAGATAAAGATTTGAAATTGGGGAGGTTTTATGTGATAAATGAAACCTTGGATTAAGATGAAGGAAAAGTGCATTTAACTATGGTTACGCACACATATTTATATTCTCTTAACTACATGACACTGTTGGGGATTCATAGTAATGATTTGTTTATTTTTTATTTTTATTTGTATGTGGTGGTGGTTGGGGTCATACAAGCAGACCGTTCAACATAATGCTTATGATCAAGATCCTTATGCAAAGGAATTTGGAATTAAAATCAGTGAAAAGCTAGCTTCTGTTGAAGCACGAATTCTTCCTGCTCCTTGGGTAATGTGCTTCTTCATCTTCTTCTAAAGATCTGGTTTGTCATATACTGAAACCTTAAGTTACCTTTTCCCTGCCATTCATTAATTTAAAGCACTTCTGAGCGCAGCTTAAATATCATGAAAGTGGGAAAGAAAAGAACTGTTTACCCCAAGTTGGTCAGTGGAATATGATGAACAAGGTGATGCATATTGGCATTACATTTATCTGTTCCCAAAATTTTGTGGTGGCTCACAGTATTGATACTGTCTCCTATATCTTGAATGACAGAAAATGATTAATGGAATGACTGTTAGCCGGTGGGCATGCATAAATTTTTCACGGAGCGTGCAAGATAGTGTTGCTCGTACTTTTTGTAATGAGCTTGCTCAAATGTGTCAAGTATCTGGCATGGTAATCTTTAATCTATTATATTATTATTTTGTCCATGTTTTAAGTGTAGAAATAAAATTTGTGATATTTAGTAACATGGTTTGTCTTGTAGGAATTTAATCCAGAGCCCGTTATCCCCATCTACAATGCCAAGCCTGAACAGGTGGAGAAAGCTTTGAAACATGTTTACCATGTGGCAGGGAGCAAAACTAAAGCAAAGGAATTGGAGCTTTTGTTAGCAATATTGCCAGACAATAATGGGTCTCTCTATGGTAAGCCACACTACAAGATTCTTATATGGTATCAATCACTGATTGCCACTTGCTTGAGTTGACAGAAGAGAATACAGAGGAACATGTTCCAAGTTAAAATGCAGAATTCTCATTTAAATATCTTTTTTTTTTCAGGTGATCTCAAGCGAATTTGTGAAACTGACCTTGGCTTAATTTCACAATGCTGTCTGACAAAGCATGTCTTCAAAATCACTAAACAGTACCTGGCTAATGTGTCTCTGAAGATCAATGTGAAGGTTTGTTTGCTCTCAATCACCAAACTACATATTCCTGACTAAACCATTTTTTTTGGTATTGAAGTCTATTTGGATTTGGTTAATTATTATATAGTTCCCTGTCCGTCTTTTTCTTCATTATAGTGTGGATAACAATTTTTTTTTCAATAAATACATGGACATTGGCCTAAAATCCCAATCCATGGTGTAGAAATTATTATGCATTCATGTTATTTTATCTTTAGCCAATGTTGGCTCCCTACTTTTGGGGTATTCATGAATTAAAAATTAAAATTGCTATTACTTTTGATAAATGCTTTCAATAGCTAAATAGTGGTCACTTACCCTCCTCTTGATGCAGATGGGAGGTAGAAACACTGTACTTCTTGATGCTGTAAGCTGCAGAATACCATTGGTTAGTGACATACCAACCATAATTTTTGGAGCAGATGTAACCCACCCAGAAAATGGAGAAGACTCGAGCCCTTCAATAGCAGCTGTACTTATCTAATTTATTTATCTTTATTTGTTTTATAGCATTGCAATAGTCATCGAGGGTTTTGGAAACTCATAATGTTTACCCAATCTACAGGTAGTAGCATCCCAGGACTGGCCCGAAGTGACAAAATATGCCGGTTTGGTATGCGCCCAAGCTCATAGGCAGGAACTTATACAAGATTTGTACAAAACTTGGCAAGACCCTGTTCGTGGCACAGTTAGTGGTGGCATGATCCGGTACTAATAATATCTTTTACTATTTTAATTCTGAATATTAATTGTTCTAGGTTGTTGTGTGATGAGTTTCAATTATATTACATTGTATTTTAGTTTATAATTTTCATGTGCCCTTTTTGTGCAGAGATTTACTGGTTTCCTTTAGAAAGGCAACAGGACAAAAGCCACTACGAATTATATTTTACAGGTCATTATGTTTAATTTATGATGAAAGATCTATAATGCATGTTATACACTTTCATAACAAAATTTTTAGTGGGTTGAACTGTACCTCCGTTGAATTGGTTGCTTGATACTTGGCATTGGTTTTAGTAGAATTACATTAAACATACAGCATTATGCATGCCCTTAGAAAACTCAGCAGCATCGAAAAGTCTGAAATTTGTTTGGTAAGCTTCTTATTAGTGGCCAGTCAGGGATGAATTTCCTCCTCACCCCCACCCTCTATTTTTTAAATTATACATGTAATTTTTAGCCTCCTGGCTCATCATTTTGACTTCTACATAAATTTATTTAAATGCAATTATGCATGCTTAAGCTTTCAGCCGCACTTCAGATGTTTTCTGGATGCATCCCTTGCAAGATTGCATCATTCATATAAACTGTTACGTCTACTTGAGGGATGATGTCATTTTATAGTCTGTCAAATCAAGTGCATGAAACATACAAAATGGTTTTTTCCCTTTATCCATATATTTAAGGCACAATCCATTCAAATCCTAGTTTACATGTGTGTGCTTACTTCGGAGCATGGCTTTCTGAAAAACATTCTAGTTTGACGAAAGAGTTTGCTACTGGCATTTTAACATTGAATGTTGAAATTTGAACAGGGACGGTGTAAGTGAAGGGCAATTTTACCAAGTTTTACTTTATGAGTTGGATGCGATTCGGAAGGTCAGGATCACTTTCTCTCATTATACACTTGTTTTCTTATTATGTCAAAGATATGTTCTGAGAAGTTATATCTGTGTAGGCATGTGCTTCCTTAGAACCAAACTACCAGCCTCCAGTAACATTCATAGTTGTGCAAAAAAGACATCATACCCGGTTATTTGCAAACAACTACAGGGACAGAAGTAGTACAGATAGGAGTGGGAATATATTGCCTGGTATGTTGCACATTCCTAAAAATCTTATGTAAAGAAATGCATTTCTGAATCATTCTTTGGTTTTTCAAAATGATTATCTTATGGGTTGGAATTTTCATGTTTTAAATTGTCTCTCAGGGACTGTCGTTGATTCCAAAATCTGCCATCCAACAGAATTTGATTTTTATCTCTGCAGCCATGCTGGCATCCAGGTAGAAGATAGTTTTTTTTCCCTCCCTTCTCTACCAGGATTTATTATTATAATCACAGATGAGAATTGGTTTATGGGAAAGAAATTTTCCATAGTTCATAACTGTCAAAATTGGAGGGAGAGTGAGCAGTATCAGTAAGAAGTTTTTTGTTGGTTTTTCTCACGTCTATTATTTGAAGTTATGCAAAATCATTCACCTGGTCTTGTTCTAAGAATACTTTTCAAGGTTTAAAATATCAATCTTTATTAGCAATTAGCATTCTGGCCTTCCCACTTTGGTGTGGTTGTGATGTCTAACAAACAAGTATGTCTTAAGATAAGGACTTGTTTAATTTTAACACAAGAGGATTACACATCAACCCAGAGTAAAATTCTAGATCTGCTTTACTAGTATCTTAGAAAAATCTAAACCTTTGATTTTTCCTTAACTATGCATACTTTTTTTATATTATCATTCAGGGTACTAGTCGGCCAGCTCATTATCATGTCCTGTGGGATGAAAACAACTTCACAGCAGATGGAATTCAGTCTCTGACAAACAATCTTTGTTATACATATGCCAGGTGTACGCGCTCAGTATCAGTTGGTAAGCCTGTGCTTCAATTAATATGTTGTTTTTCAGTTGTTTGGTCCCAGTTATGACTCACCATGTCCTTACCCTCAAGACTAGTTGAACAGCTATGCTATTTTAATGACATGGTTGAACTTTTAACCCTTTATACTTGTCTTGGATAGTTTAAAACTTAATTGACTGGAAATTGTTGTTGTGCAGTTCCTCCAGCATATTATGCACATTTAGCAGCGTTCCGAGCACGTTTCTATATGGAGCCAGATATGCAAGACAATGGCTCTGCAGGTGATGGCAATGGTTATGGTGCCAAAGCAACACGAGCAGCTGGTGATTATAGTGTCAAGCCATTGCCAGACTTGAAAGAAAATGTGAAGAGGGTCATGTTTTACTGTTAGACTGCTAGTGACTTGGCCTTGGTGGAATGATAGATATATAGGGCAAGCATCAACATGGTAGGTAAGTGAAAACAATCATGGAATGCAATGTTCAGCTCACATTACTTTGTACATTAGTCGTGTAGGTTTCCTGTGATAAATCCATGATTACAGTTCTTGAGGCATAGCTTAGAATGAATTCCTACAAGTACTATTAGATTCTATATAGATGTCAAATTTAGCATTGTAAAAAATATTCTATGTCAATCTTTGTAGAAAATTTTGCCATAAGGCCTTTACAGATGCTGAAGAAGAGTAGAAATTTCCTTCATCTTTGCAAGGAGGGAAGTTTTTCCAAGTATTCATGTTTATTCTGCACTATAGCTAAAGCATAATGGGATACAAGTTAGTGTAACGTTTCATTGCTAATTTGCTATCTCTCCCTGTGAATAAACAACCGAAAATATTGCTAGAAGAAAATATAAAGAGAAATTATATCCATACAATATAATATATGCAACAATAACAATTTATACAAATAAGAGATAGTTTCTTTTAAAAAAAAAGATAGTAAGAATAGAAAAATAATGATTTGAATTAATAAGATATCAATGACAACAATGGTCTGAATTACAACCAGCCAACTAGATTTAAAATTTTAAAATATAAATCACTTAATAGCAAGAACAAAATTCATCCACTTTTAATAAAAAAAATCAAGTAAAAATATTTCTAGGAACTGAGACTAAATTTTGTGACATACACAAATAGACTATAAACATATTTGCGAATGATTAGAATACTGGCAACGGATCGGGGGTGGATTTGCCAATCCTCCATCTTCACCCCTGCAAAAGGTGGGGCAGGTTCCTGTTTTATAAACAGGGATAAAAAAATGGAACTCAATTTCATTCCCATTGGATTTGAAAATACTGTGCTTCCTATCACATTAAAAAAAAAAAATATTTGTTCATATATTTGGATTTGAAAATACTCGTGCTTCCTATCACATTTTTTTTAAAAAATATTTATTCATATATTTTAAATAAATTATAGATTAAGTTGTTGATTACATTTTAATTCAACCAATAAATATAAATATAAATATATATATATATATATATATATAATATTTAATAAAGAATAAATAACGTTCAACATATTTAAGTATTAAATTATATATTTAGTTAAATGTATATAATTAGTATTATACTTATAATATTATTATTTAACTATTAAAATCATTATTCTATATTTTAAATTACAAAATATAAATTAATTACATAATATTAGAATTATATATAAAAATATAGGTTGTGGGAGTGAGGAGTGGCATACCCGTTCTCACTTCTTCAAATGAGAGAAAACTCGAAACTGATTCCGATGGGGATTTTTCCTATCAAACTCAGGACGGGACTGAATGAATACCCACAGACTCAGTTTTTATTATCATGCCTATGTGGAAGTCTAAGCTGGACCATGAAATTCTCAATGGTGATAATTGAAGGTGTAAAATAACCAAAAATAGAACTATGTTCGAATAGAATAACTCACTGCCAAAGCTATGAATTACGAGTTTGATCATTTACTTTAAACATATTACATGTCATCGTTGTGGATTGGTTGTTCAAATTTCAACGTAAAAGAATAGATAGAATAACTCACTGCAAAAACTATGAATTGCCATTTTATCATTTACTTTGAACAAATTAGATGTTGTGGTTTTGCTGTTCAAATTTAAACTTGATCCAATGCTGAACAACTTTTTAGTTGCAACTTTACAGTAATTATAGTGTTAACTTTCTTTCTTCTCTTTTACTCTATGCAGTCCTCTCTTGCAAATGATCTTATTTTTATGACCTAATATAATATTTTCTACTTAAATAAATGAGACATGTTTTAAACATATATATTTAGACTTTTCTCCGAAAGGGATTTCACTACCCTATAAAAGAAAGGAGTATTATGTAGGATCCAAAAATTAATAGAGCAATAAACTTGTCGAGGCAAGGTTGTGGTCAATATCTCTTTCATGTAGATGATATGGCAAAATTTAAATACCCCGGAACTAAAAGTTGAAATGATTAATTACTGCGACGATAATAGAAAGTTTTCGAAATTGATGCATGTGTCCCACTTATTTATATTGTTAGAATTAGCTTGTAAGTTAATCAAATAAGTTAAAGAATAATACATTCTTTCATCCAAACAATGGAACAATATTTTTTTATTTTTTTATATTATAAAATATTTAAGAAAAAATAGAGAGATCTTAAACATTATTGGAAATGATTGTTTCTATTTTGAAAGGTGTATCTTGTATTCATAATGAGTGATAAGAGAGATAAGAAGAGTGGGAGAATGAATAATATATAATAAGAGATTTTTTATCAACGCAAAAGGTTGATTGATGATTAATTTTCGTTGCAGAAAGTAATATTACCTTTAAGTGATTTTTTTAATTACATTTTTTTATTCCCAAAACTCAAAACTTAAAATCCTAAAAAGATTGAATTTAGTATCGAATGATTTATTGTTATCTAATGGGAGATATGAGTACAAATAAGATAGACATAGAAAGAAAAAATAAATGGAAAAGGAGTTATAGGAAATAAAATTATAATATAAATATATATTGGTTTTTTGATTTTTTTAATTCTTTAAAGTTTTATTTTTTTAATTATTAATATGTTAAATTACTCATTTGTGTATTAATTTTTTTTGCTATTACAAAATTTAATATATATTAAATTTTGTAATAATAAATATTTTATATTTTTTAAAAAAATATATGGATTAAATAATTCGTATGATTTATATCAAAATTAATTATCATAAAATTAATTATTTAAATTTACATGCGCATTAAATATACATTAGATATTTTAGTCTTATATATAACAACATTATTTATTTTATAATATAATTAACTCATTAGCTTAGTTAGATAAAATATTGTGCTAATAATTTAAAAGTTACAAATTTGAGTCTTGATTGGGTCATTATTTTTAAATTAATTGGTAATAAATATTTTAAATTTTTTTTATAAAAAAAACGTAAGATATCTTACGGAAGAACTAGCGACACCCAAGTACTTCACTGTGGATATGAACCAGCCCATATATATTGCTGCATACAAGGCTCATAAATATTGTTTTACTAATTTAAAATAATTCTTCAAGATGAAAAAAGATTATTTGACTTCCGACTTAAAAAAGTAATTCTTTAATTTGATGTGATTTTTTATTTTTATTTTTTTTGAAAAACAAACAAGATTAAAATTACGTTATGTTCTATGTTAATCTAAAAAATTTATATAGTTTACATATTTATAAATTAAATAACTCCACAGCAAGTAAATAAAAACATAATTATTACAATTAAAAGTGAACATTTTTTACTCACATGCATTTTTCAATGCTTAAGTTTTTATGGAAGTCATTTCTCGTTTGGCAATTGATTAATTTCGTAATTTTTTAAAGAAAAATACCTGTAACATATTATTTAATACTATGCCCTTTTATAATATATATATATATATATATATATATATATATATATATATATATATATATATTATTGACTGAAATATATTAAAATTACAAAATTACGTGAATCTCACTTTATATTTAATAAGCTTCATTATAATTTCATGATTTTTAATTTTAGATTTCAACTAACAGTAAAGAGTTAAAAGAGAAATGTTAAAAAAAATATGTTGTATCATTCTGTTTTCTTAGAAAATTAATAAAAATAAATAAACAAATTATTATTTATCCAAATTTTACGATATTCATCTAAATTTATGAAAATAACATATTTTTTTTATTTCGTATTTTAATGTGCGTGTTTAGAGTATTAAAGTTTGTAAAGTTAAATTTGAATGAACTTTCTTTTGCAAACTTAGTTTGCAAAAACAAGTCTTCTTAATTTTCATTCCACTTCAAATTGAGTTTTAAGGTAAAAATGAGAGAAAACCCAATTTCTAATAAGAGTTAATCGAAAATCAAACCAGAGACTTTTTTTTATATAAAAAAATGGACATTGGAGTATCCCAATTGAAAATCAAAATTGTCTTATTAATTAGGCTTATTAAAATAAGTTATACATTTTATATATAAACTTTGAAAAAACAACATATATACTGACAAGTGTAAAAAAAACTTTTATATGATGATCTAACCACAAATTAATATAAATGATAAATTTATTAATTTTTTATAATGAATACTTTAGAAGTTGTATTTAATTTATAATTCATTCACAATATAAAGTTTTCTAGAGTGAGAATATATAAAAATTAAACTCATGTTTTATTGTATAAGAACTTATTGAATAAGTATTTAGTTACGTTTATCTAAAACTTTTCAAGGTAAATTAAATATATGTTTTTTTTTATCTTGTGAGAATTAAAAATAATATTAAAAAATTTATAACAATATATATGTTATACTCAATCAATTGAGTGATATGTATATATCTAGCTAACATAAAATAACATTTTTATGAAATAAGGCAAAATGGTTTATATGCATCATCCACCCATGTGGTGATTTATTACATGTTCAGTTGGAGGTTTTCTTTTAACTATAGAATGGAATATAGATAAATGACGTTACGCGCCAAGATGGGGATGGTGATATTGTTATATAATTATCATGCATCATGCATGCCTATAGTCAAAGTATAATAATAGTGTAGCTGTAGATGCTTTAGCTTATAGGTAGGGATGGTGGTGGTTTTTGCTTCTGGTGCAGGAGTGCGGGGTGTTTCAGAGCGTGATGCCTACTTCATGGACTTTTCGAACAAAGGAATGATTCTCAGACGTTAGCTCCAGATTTTTAAGGGGTTGTAAGTTTTGGACACCACACAGTCCAAACACATTATTGATATTTTTTCATTTTTTTATACAAAAATCATCTTTAAGGACAATTTTACGGTGACAATAACATAATTGTCACTAATTGACAGTAAAAAAATAAAAATTTACCCACCATTAATATTAATGGTACGTAATTTTAGTATTAAAAACTAACACTTGAAAAATCTGAACACCAACTCTTTATTTTTATTTTTATTTATCATCACTTTCAATTTTTCTCATACTCTTTTCTCTCAATCTGAAAATTTATTGCTTTGGGCAACTCCACTCAATAGGGATCAAACCGTTCAGAATCAAGTGTCATGCCTTTAAAATAAATAATGAAACTGCAATTGAGTATTCCCATTGTTTTGTAACTCCTGATTCTCGATGGCTGGTATATAGTAAAGAAAGATAAAATAAATTATATATGGCTGGGTTCGTAATGGAATTTTTATAAACAAATTAAAGTTCCAAAAGTAGGGGACCTTTTTATGAAATTTGCCTTCGTATACTATACCTTCGGTTCCATAGGCATATGCTTAATTTTATATGATAATAATAATTTTAATGGGCTATTTCCTATTTACATTATTATTTAAATTTAGTCACTATTTGCTAAGCTCAATAATTAATACACATTCCCTTTCCCATTATCCATAGTATGCAAGTAACATAACATATTTAACAACCAGCAAATATATAGTTTTTATACGAGTATTTTTTGTTGTTGAACCACTTAATTATTGTGTTTTATATCACTTAACTGCTAAAAACCTAATCTGGTTTTATTTATTTATATATATATATATATATATATATATATATATATATATATATTCTTTTTTCTATTATCTTGAAATAAGCATCAGCTTACCTACCTACTTTCCAAAATTTGGTGAGGATTTAAATTTGTTATGAAGCTGAAGATCACAAAATAGGTAGGGTTACTGCCTCCTTTAAGCATATATAAATGAAATTCAGAGAAAATTTTATTTCATTTCATAGAGTTTATTGTTGAATTATAGCATGCATGACTTTTCCTTCAAATAAAAAAGAAAAATTATACTTTTACATAATATTAACTATGTATATTTTTTTAATAAATAAAAGAGAGATAGGAATAGAAGAAGCAAAAATGTGAGATAATATGTGTAATGTGACAGAACTAATAAGATAGAGAAAAAACATAACTCGTAAAAAGTGTTACAAAAATTTATTATGGGAATAATATATCTCAATGTAAAACATCCTCCCTTAATTTCCTCCTTCCGAACCACCTTAATTAATTACTCTAGCTCTCTGTTTTTCTTTTTACAATTTTTGGAAGTGTTTAAACCTTTTCTTTTTGGCACATGAAAGTGTTTAAACTTTTCAGCGGTCATTAACCTAAGAGATGGAAGGTTTTAGCTAATTCAGGTAATTAATTAATAAAACATCACGATAAGAATTCATGAACGTAACCTTTCTTCATGATGAGGCAAGTTTAATTGATCAGAGAGAAACTGAACATAAGAATTATCAAGTTAAATTTTTTATGGATGTTGACCAAAAGAAATTAAGACAATTTTAGCATCACGTGACATTCTGCATCTGATATCATAATTATGAATTCTAAATTGAATGCGTCCCCTCATTTATATGCTCTCTGACCATTAAGTAAAGGGGCAAATATATGCTCACACAAAAGCTTTTGTTTACATATGGTTTTCCTACCTTTCTTCTTTTTTTTATGACCAAATGGTTTTCACACTTTAGTGTCTAGATTTCATTCCGTACTATTTAAATTCAAAGAAACTAACATAATTTGAATCATGATCTGCTTATTTTGAAACCAAATAAATGATGCATCCACTGTAGAATATTATATATTGTGATTTGTGACTGCAACATTCCCACAACAAATTAAAGGAATGCATTTCTATTCTATGTGGTAACTTGTAAGTGATTATGCTTAAGAATATATATAAAATGCCAATCAGAGCACTTTCAATTACAACTTAGACTAACCAGTATATATAAATATATTCAACACAAATGAGGTCTGTGACAACTAACTGAGCCTTCAAATTATACATGCAATTAACACAAATACTTTTTGGGAGTGCAAGCACAAACACACATATACTACAATAATACAAAGGAATTCTTACGTACAAGACCTGTGAGCTAATCTTTAGAAATTGTCTCAGTAGCTACTCGGAAATCACCAGCTAAATAATTCACATATGTCCTCAATGTTTAAAGTATATACTGTTGAATCAATAGGTTGTGATAAAGCATATTATAGGGGTCCCATAACGATTTAAAGACTTAAACTTGTCTCAGTAGTTACTTAGAAATCACCAGTTAAATAATTCACTGCTAAAATATATGCCATCATGGTTTTAAATAGCGATCGTAATTGTGTCTACAATGTCAAGGCATTTTGACTTACCATAATGTAACTACAACCGTTGTGCCCGTATCAGCTGCATTTTCCTGTAATTATCCGTAATATAAAGATTTTCTGATTCATTTCGATTGCGACGCAACCACAACCGCAATTTAAAACGATTATGGATATATGCTCAACTCTAAAGTATGAACTTAATATTTTGTTGAATCAAGAGGTTGTGATTGTACAATCCAGTCACCTTCAGTGTGATAAATTATCTTGATATAAGTGCCGTCCCTCAAAACTAAACTAGCCAGATAACTGCATATGCTTCATTATGTTAATAGGTTTTATTTCTGACCTATTACATGTCATTTAGGTACTTGTTGCAGATTAAAAGCTATGTGGAATCTTACCGAGAGAGAAATAAAAGAAGGAAGAAAGAGGAGGCTTCAAATCCAAAGAAAACCCCGAGAGAACCAAAATGAACAAAGAAGATAAAAAAGAGAGGGAAAGAAACTTCAAATATGTACAAATATAACACAATCAGATGATATATATATATATATATATATATATATATATATATATATATATATATATATAATGGAACATGGTGATTCATGACTTCATGTGCTATGTTGTCAGAAACCTAGCAGATCATGAAGGTGATGATGAAATCAGTTGATTATCCATATGAGATTCTTCCAAGGAAGATCAATTTTCAATGCAACAGATGATTATAAACAGTAGAAGTAAATTATTAAAGTCTCTTATTGCTTGTTTTCTTCTTTATGATCTGATCATAATCGGAGGATTTTTTTTCTCTTTGGGATACAAAGTACATTATTGTCTCATCACGTAGGAAAGATCCTTAATCAAAAACCTATGCCAAAAGTCTGTACTCAGATCCTACCAAGATGAGGAAAGTACATTGAGATATTGAGAATCTACCATGACTTCAGCAATGGAATAGTTATTTTGTCTCATTATTTGAGCATTTTTCTCATATATCAGGCAAATATGAATTGGCTTAAGTAGATATATATGACTCAACTGTACTGTGAGCCATGTATTAATTACAAATTTGCAGTACCAACATCAATGTTTATTCAACACTCACACACTATCAAGCAATGAACAAACATAAATAGAGAAAGGTCATGTGTACATGTTAATCCCAAAATGTCATGGCGAAAAATCACTGAAGTTAAAATATTTGACTTTTTTCTCTCTCAATGTCTCTCTAGTTAACTAATTGAACCCTCTTTAAAAAAAAGAAAGAGAAAGCAAAAGAAAAGAAAAATTTAGGTAGTTAAAGAGTTCAGAGTATCTTAAGGAAATCCAGAAAGTACACACAACACAACCCTCATCATGAACCCTAAATACAGAATTTCACTGCCATCATCATCACCAAGGAAAAAAAGAAAGACACTAATGGTAAAGAAGCCCCAACAGATAAATTTAACAACAACAAAAAAAAAGGTATATTACAATTCCGATGTAATGGAGGCTCAGACACCGAAGCACGGATCGGATTTTGAAATCACGAATGCATTGCACCGAGCCACGCAAAACAATTCCTGTCTCTCTAAACCCTAACAATCATACAATTAAGATTTAGCACCTAAAGGTTATTCAATTTCACGCAGTGGCAGAAGGAAAAAAAAATAATTAAAAAATATCTCATATCCAGATACCCTTCTCTTATCCAAGAAAATAAATAAGGGGGAAATAATGAGCTATCAGTTATATATGCCATGCTGACATAGAAGTAAGAACCCAGATGAGAGAAAAAGAAGATAAGAATCCATTCCTCACTAGTCACACTTTTGTTCTGTTATATTAATTACAAACAAGAAAAGAAAAAATCCTAGAGGGCACACACATAATTAAACACACAATAGAGAGAAAGGTAGCCAAACTAACAAACTAGGGTTCATGCGGCCAGCAACTACTAGGTGAAACTGCCACATGATCTGATCTTTCCACGGCAAGTGAGGGAAGTTAAGATCATGCTGGCAGCTTCAACTGGTAGTGGTGCATGATGGTAGACAGATATTGGGAAGAACAAGAACCAGAACAAGTGTTCTAAAAGGTAATGATATGATGATGATGAGATTGGGAGTTGAAGGGAGGTTTTAACTGCTGCTTTTGCTAGCTAGGGTTTGGATGGAGAAGAGAGTAGGAAGAGCCACTATTATATATAGCAGCGATCAGGGAGAAATTAAGAAAGAAATCTATGCGAAAATTTGAAGGGGTTCTTTTAATTTAATTTTCTTATTTATTTATTAATCCTTTTGCCTCCCCACCCTTTGTTTAAACTTTTAATATTTGTTATCTATAAGTAACGGAATATTAGGGAGGGTGTAAAGCCATTGGAGAAGTTATTAAAATGAAAACAAATTAAAAGAGGTAAAAAGTGGTCCCTAGTGATGCAAATTGAATATTGTCACGCCAACACCACCACCATGCAGTTTGCAGACAAGATAGCGAGTGTTTTTCTATATATATTACAAGTGCATTAATAACTTTTGGGCTGCGTACTAAGGAAGTGGGGAACCCTTTCACATTCTCTCTCTTAATGTCACCGATGAGAAGGAAAGCAGTGAACATGAGCCAAAGGAATGAGGGGACCATTTGCATGGCTACATAGACATTAATTTGCATTAGTTCACACACATCATGCATATCAAGAAGAAGAAGGAGAAAAAAAAGCATCTTAACCAAACAAAAATAAAGTATCTATTTTTTCTGTTTTGCAAATTTGCCATTTGTCGAATACTTGCTTGTGCTGTATCTGGTAGGTGCCAGCTGCATATATACCACATACTGGAAACGTTTGATACTGGTGATTAGGAAAATGACTCATTAGTTATAAAATTTAATGCTATCTGAAAACCTTTTCCTTCTTATAGATAGAAGTAGTGACATGATAGATCTAAAGTATGTATGTCATTATCTATTTTATAGCTTATGTGTTTTAAATGCACCATTTTTTTTATAGTGGCTGGTAAGAGTTGAAAAAGGAAGAGAAGAAGTAACAACAGTCTGTACGTACTAGTCGTTTTCCCTTTGGCATGTGTAGATTAAGAACATCTAAAAGATGACACCATAATATACTCACAAATTAATTGCAAAATAAATAAATAGAATGGGCGCTATTGTTCCATTTATTTAACATCAACCAGATACTTAACATTCGTACCACATTTAATAATTAAACTCAAATACATTAATGCCATTTTTATTTATATAAGCATTGAATTATAATTGCATATTATCTTGATTTTATTTTATGAAATTTTGTAACAATTAAATAATTATATGAATTAAATAGTTCTTATTTTTATATATTCTAAATATATATATAATGTTAATCTTAAAATCTATTAACGAATAACTAAATTATTTTATATTACTATATAAAATATTTTATAGATATAATTTATATAATATGAACTTCTAATCATATAATTTTAACTTTTATAAAATGATTACCTAATATAAAATTATCGAATGATATAAGAATCATTTTAACTTACATCAATATAAATTATTTCTAACATAAACACCTTAGATATTGTTATAACTAATAGATATGTTTTAGGTGCATATGTAAAACTAGCTTTTTTCACATTTTTTTGGTACAAAAGAAAAAAAAATTATATTGATATTGCACTAAGTTTTTCAACTTTGAATTACTTGAACTTCAAATTTATATAAATTATTTAGTAATTTATTTCTTGATAATTTTTTTTATCACGGATTAATATATATATATATATATATATATATATAACGTATATGATTATTTTCCAATATTTGTTTACATTAATTAGACATATATATCAACTAAAACGGTGTCGTGGCAATGATAAGGCCAATTAGATCATTGTCTTAGGCCTCCCACCAAGCTCTTAATTTTATATGTATTTATAAAAAATAATTCAAATTTAAATTATTAAGTAATATATTTTATTATATTATTTATTATTATTTAGTTAGTAAAATTATAAAAAATTTTATATATGTATACACATAGATATATTATAAATCATTTGAGAAGTTTATAATTCATTTGAAAATTATAGAAAAATTAGTTTCCATTTACTTTAAATTAAAAAAATCATATTAAAATTAATATAGTGATTAAATTTTATAAAAAGAATATGATGTATATTTTGATGAAAATGAGAGGGGTAAGAATACACATTTTTCTTATTGTAAAATATAAAATTACTTTATACTTTTTATTTGAATCATAATAATTGTGAATTGTAAAAAAAGTGAATTGGAAAAAAATATTTGTCTTAAACTAAATTTAAGTTTTAATGAGATATTATTGGTGTTAACTTTTCTTCCTAAATTTAAGATATTAAAAGAAATACGGATAGAAAATTAATTTCTTATTGAAAATATTAAAATATATTAAAAAAATTAATCCTTTTCATATGCATCTAATGTTTATAAAATATAATTAATAATAATTGTAATTGTTGTTATTGTCAACAAAATATTTAAAATGATTTTTTTCTAGATTTAAGTTGAGATCGTTTATATTGTAAGATATAGTAAAATAAATTTACTATTGAATAAAATGTGACTATATTGCTTGAATATTAAATTTTAATTAAAAAATTTTACAAAAAAATGGAAAAATAAAATAAAAATAGATAAGATTCACAGTACAAAATTTGCCTAAGGCCAAAAAATATATAGACACAACTTTGAACTAAAAAAAATTAAACTGTATAAATATAAATGTTATATACAAAGAGAGAGATTAATTTTTATATATAATATATACACTTTGAATATAACGATTCTTCCATTGTCAACTAATTAAAATCATCTTAAATATGATTTTTAAAATAAATATTAAAAAAAATAACAATCTTATCATACATGATAACATATAATTAAATAAAAAAATAAAAAAATTTACAATGTTAATACATTTTATAATTAAATACATATATGTATACATTTGCAAAAATATATATAAATAATTATAGATATTAATGTATATTTTAAAAGAATTATATTACAAATGTCCTATATTATTCTAATCCATATAAATGTATCCTTTAAAAAATGATAATCTGATAAATATATTTTCATTTATATATAATTTAGATAAATACATACTCGTAATAAAAAATATTAATAATTAAAAGTATTTAATTTAAAATTTATAGTTATTGATTTTTAAAAAATATTTACATCATAAAAAAAGGGTAATTAACACTATCCAAAATTGGTGTACGTATTTTTTGCTCTAATATTGTAATATTGATATAAGTTTTTAAATGCTTAAAAGGTCAAGATATGAACTTATTACACCCATTTAAAAAGAAAAATGAATTTAATTTTTACGCATTGTTATTAAAAAAATTATATTATTAGTTAACTGAAAATTATAATAAATATAATGTTTAAAATAATTGTTATAACAAGTAACAAATTTTTTATGACAAATTTATCATTGATTAATAAAATAAAAATTCTCTTACACACACATGAACTATTTACTAAAAAATAATATTTATTTAAATCTTTCTAATGGTTTGCTTGATTGATATCGGTGAAGGAAAGGAAAGCACGTGGAACTGTATGTGGCAAGAATATATAACTTCTTAAAAGATTCTTTGATATATACCGAATAAGTATTCTATATTTTATTTGGACTAGGTATTTTATATGGGTACTTTATATGTGGAGGTGGCGGCTATGATTTTTTGTGAAATCAGAATGGTGCAAGGTGGACTAAAGTAAGAAGCCAAAGTGTTAATAAGAGAATATAGGAAAAATAAAAAGAGATAGAATCACATTACACAAGCATGGTTTATTTGATACTTATTACTTTTTGTAAACCTTTAAATGCGATTATACTTTATTCATCATTTTAAAAAATTAAAAAGGAACTAACTTTTTCAAAAAGAAATTCATGTGATTGTTTTATGTATTCAACCTCCATCATTTTCATTTTTTTTATGATTATATCATTTTTTAATAACTACGCAACATAATTGGAAGACTTATTATAAAGATAATTTAAAAATTAAGAGCTCAAAATTGTAAGAAGCTTACAACAAAGAAATAAGGTGTTTTTGTCTAAGTAATAACAACATGGTGAGCTTTCTAAATACTACTATTTTTTTATAAGGTTCTAAACTTTATCAAGGTATAACTCAAGTCAACTAGTTAAACAATGTATATAAATTATTATAAATTAATTGATACATAAGTTTTATTTTATCGATAAAAAAAAATAAGTTTCTAAACTCTATACGTACATAAGGCATGAGCGTGGAATGCATCTATGTACAAAAAAGACATAAATCATATGTATAATTCTTTTTTTTTAGGATATGTGTATAAGTCTTTAAATAATTTGAGAAAGGAGCATGAGTTAATCAAAAGTTAGAATTGTGAGAAATATAGAAAGTTTAATAACAATGATTCTATTTGGCTCAAACACAATCGCCTCTAATAAAAAATAATGTAGTCTAAAAAATTCATATATGAACCATCTTAATAATTTTGCATGAAACAATTATAAAAGAGTTCTCCAACTTATTCTGGATAAAATTGGAGTTAAAGAACTCCATCTGAAATTATGAGTACAATTAAGAAAATCGTACCAATTATTTTTAAGTACATACAAAATTGCATCAGTCACCTATTATAAGATTGTTTAGCACATTTTATCTGGGATAAGTTATACACATCTGCATTTTAAAAACATTACTAACTAGCTGGTAGTTTTGTTTTATTATTCTATGCCTATATATAAACATTAATTAGTAGCAATCATATAGTTAATGTGTGATGATGATAGGCTTCTAGACAGGAATTCTCGGGCTATAAAAATGCCTGGATCGATTTTATTCTGATTGTTGTCTTTTCGATGTTCACCATCTATTGGCTGGTCACCAAAGGCAATGTTGGTAACTTGCAAATAAAACATCATCATCCTCTACTTGTCTATGTTTCAATGCACAATTCGTCTCTAACCCAACTTAGGGCAGCATGATGCCGCCTCTGATGAATTTACTAATAAATATTCAGTTCATCCGAACACAATTGGGTTTAAAGTTATTTTTTATAATTTTAAAAACTGCATTCAATTGTTCGGAGAAGGGAATTGTATGCCTTATATGCGCATGACAACAGTAGCATTATATGTACTCGAATATATGCAGATAAAGCATTTACTTTAGGAAGAAAAAAATAAGATTTAAAATTGCTTAATTGTTATTAATTTAAATTAGGCATTAGGGTTTTATTACTAGTTTAAATTTTAAACCATGAGTGAAGAGAAAAATATCACACAATTATTATTATTACTACTACAAATAAAGTTGGGATTTTATTCTTTAAAACAAGAGTTGCGTTTCAGGGGAAAAATGTGAAGAGCTATAATTATTGATTAAAAATTAATAATTCAAAATCATAACAAAATCTATGCACATTTCTAACAAAATATAAAATTAAAAGTTACTCTTTTATTTTTATTTTTTTTATTAACGGTGATAACTCTTTACTTTTTATGTGAAGGACACCCCATTATTAAAATTTAATCTAATAATAAAACAACCATGATATATATATATATATATATATATATATATATATATATATATATATATATAGAGAGAGAGAGAGAGAGAGAGAGAGAGAGAGAGAGAGAGAGGGGGGGGGGGGGGGGGGGGGGGGGGGTAAAAGGACACCTCTGTCTGTATGCATAATTTTTCAAAAAGTCACTTGTTATTCTATGCTAACAGTAATATAAATGTCTTTGTTTCTGTAATATGTTGTTTAAGGGTTCTATAAATGTAATGATTTTTATTTTAAATTTCTGTAAAAAAATGTCTTTCTTAATATTTTAATATTATCGTTACCTATTTTGTTTTCTTAGGAGTGATATAATTTACGTTTATGCAAATATATCTGCTTTTGTTTTATGTCCTTATAAAGTATAGTTTTTTAGTCCATACAAATTAATATATAATATCTTTTTAATCTCTTCCTTACAAAATACAGTGATTTTTGTTTTTAGACTCTCCTATACTACAACAAAAACAGAAACAAGTGTGGTAACAATATATTATAAGAATAAAAAATTAAAAAAACTAAAGTAAAAAAATAATATATTAAAAAGACATAAAACATACTCTAGCATTAATAATATTTATTAGTGTCAAATAAAAAATTATAGTGTCAGATCATAAAACTATATATTACGCAAACATTTTCCGGTCTAGCATTAATAAGTATTTTTATGTTTTTTTTATCTTCATGAAATCCATTATTAAAGTTTATATTATGCACAAAATAATCATAAAACTTTACTTATTTTGAGACCATTTTGTAAATTATTAGAACATCATAAAATTATTGTATTTTTTTTACATATATTTTTTTGAGATAATCAAACATTGTCATTATTTATATATATCTCTCTATATATATGTATACTTTAGAATAAGATTATAATTTGTCGATTTTATCTCTCTTTTTAATCTGAAAATTATACATGTTTTTATATAAAGATCAGAGGAAGATAATCTTATTTGAACGGATAAAATTATTAAAATTAGTAAACCTTCTGAATGTACCAGTATATTATACATACATATGAAAAAGTAAAATGCTTTATTAATTTGTTTTAAATTAATTCACATATGTTTAAAACTTAATTCCCACATATTATATTTCTTTTCTAAAACGGGAAATATATCTGCAAATGTTTACGTTATGTTTGGTATCATCTCCCGTCGAGTCGAGGCACTACCATATACATAGGCTAGTACACTAAGTGATGGCCTGCACATATCCCAAGTTAAACTTTATATTATGGCAATGTTTTTTGTTATTTGAAAATATGGAAGATGTCCTATCTATGCTTTTCTAACCATACTTATATGAATTACCCCATAATTATATGAATTAGTTTATTCAGTCTGCAATTTGATCATTCTCTATTGTATGTAAGCCACAATCACGGACGGATTCACGTTTATGAGTGTGGCAACTCCTCTCACAAACTTTTTAAATATAATAAAAATTAAAATTTGTTATGCATAATACATAAACTAAAAAATTATTTTATACATATAAATATCTTCCACACAATTAAAAATTTCTTGATCTGTCACTCGGCCACATGACCGACTTGTTATACACAAGTTGAAACGCATAAGAGCAGATAAATCAAAAATTGAATTTTACAAAATGGTAGAATATGATTTAAGGCTACCTAAAACACGATGGATGGGAATGGTAGAGTGGATATTCAAAGTCGTTTTTTTTTAATAATGTTATTTATATAAAAAGAGGAAAAAAAAAGCATGAGATATGAGAAGGAAAAAAGTATTGTTTATATGAATAACATAATTCTGTTTTTTTTTGGGTTGAGGAACTTGTTATCTAAGTTAATGACGTACTTACGTGTGGACATCGATTGTCACAATTTATAACTTCTGTATTCATATTCCCGTAATTGTTGTTGACTTTGTTATACAATTAAGCACGTAATCTTATATTTTGAAGTGTAAATTGTTTCAATGATATTATTCCTTTCCGTATGAAAGAAACTATAGGACAAGAGACGCTGCTTATTATAAAACAAAAAGCAAGTAAATTAAATATGAGACATACTTCTTGGACAAATATTCTTTTCCTTCCAACAGATAATAGTAAATAATTATAAGAAGATATTCATAATCATGATGCTCGCGATTAGTTGCTTACTGGCTTACTGCCATTGGTCGTCTCCCTAGTCTTACACCAACCATAACCTTAGAGATCATTTTATACGCATTTTTTTACGTGTTGTATGGCAATGAGAAATAAGAGGCTACCATAAAACCTATTATTGATAACTATTACCTG
The DNA here is from genome assembly GCF_000004515.6 of Glycine max. Classification (NCBI taxonomy): domain Eukaryota; kingdom Viridiplantae; phylum Streptophyta; class Magnoliopsida; order Fabales; family Fabaceae; genus Glycine; species Glycine max. The sequence continues at coordinate 38,976,387 of NC_038256.2, read as the reverse complement.
TTGATGATTGCAAAACTATTGTCAAATTAATTTAAAGGGTCAAATATAATTTCTTCTTTCAAGAAAAACAATAGCTGAGTAGATTGCCAGAATGTGAGAAATGTATGCACAATTTAAAATGTTTAGAGGGTGGGGAAAGAAAGTTAAGTAGACTGTCATGTGATTAAAAAAAAAAAAAACAAATATAAGATACGGGATGGGAGGGTAATATACAGCTAAGGGGAGGAATATAACGTTGCCATAGATGACAGCATATATTTATTTGTCCCAGTAAAGTATTGTGTTACGAAAGTTAGATTTTTGTGCCAAAATTGTAATTGTTGCCTAGAATGGAAAAATTACTATTAAGTCTCAACATCAGGGTCCACAGTGTAATGGATATATGCCCAAAAGCTTGCAACAAAACAGGCTGGCTCAAACCCAGAGGACAGAGGTGGTCCGCAATTGATTTGAGGAAAGCATGCTCCAATTGGTTTTATTTGGGGGTCTCAATCTCTCAAGTTATACCAATGTGGTAAAAAATGCCAACAAAGTCAGGAAGGTAGAAAAATAGAGACAAGAGAAAGAAAAGGAATAGGCACCAGCACCACTCCCATGTAAAGCAAGCACCGCAGCATCTAAAGCCAAAAAGATATTTCCATTCTTCGCTGCTTTCATTGAACTTTCTGTCACATGTGCAGTCTATACTACTCAAGACTGGTGTCTAGAAAAATTTGCCATAGGTCATTTTTTCTCTGCACTTGTGACATAAAAAAAAAAAAACAGATAATAGTAAATAATTATAAGAAGATATTCATAATCATGATGCTCGCGATTAGTTGCTTACTGGCTTACTGCCATTGGTCGTCTCCCTAGTCTTACACCAACCATAACCTTAGAGATCATTTTATACGCATTTTTTACGTGTTGTATGGCAATGAGAAATAAGAGGCTACCATAAAACCTATTATTGATAACTATTACCTGTTGATGATTGCAAAACTATTGTCAAATTAATTTAAAGGGTCAAATATAATTTCTTCTTTCAAGAAAAACAATAGCTGAGTAGATTGCCAGAATGTGAGAAATGTATGCACAATTTAAAATGTTTAGAGGGTGGGGAAAGAAAGTTAAGTAGACTGTCATGTGATTAAAAAAAAAAAAACAAATATAAGATACGGGATGGGAGGGTAATATACAGCTAAGGGGAGGAATATAACGTTGCCATAGATGACAGCATATATTTATTTGTCCCAGTAAAGTATTGTGTTACGAAAGTTAGATTTTTGTGCCAAAATTGTAATTGTTGCCTAGAATGGAAAAATTACTATTAAGTCTCAACATCAGGGTCCACAGTGTAATGGATATATGCCCAAAAGCTTGCAACAAAACAGGCTGGCTCAAACCCAGAGGACAGAGGTGGTCCGCAATTGATTTGAGGAAAGCATGCTCCAATTGGTTTTATTTGGGGGTCTCAATCTCTCAAGTTATACCAATGTGGTAAAAAATGCCAACAAAGTCAGGAAGGTAGAAAAATAGAGACAAGAGAAAGAAAAGGAATAGGCACCAGCACCACTCCCATGTAAAAGCAAGCACCGCAGCATCTAAAGCCAAAAAGATATTTCCATTCTTCGCTGCTTTCATTGAACTTTCTGTCACATGTGCAGTCTATACTACTCAAGACTGGTGTCTAGAAAAATTTGCCATAGGTCATTTTTTCTCTGCACTTGTGACATAAAAAAAAAAAAAACACCAATGCTTGTTGACTGAAGGTCAAAATTAATACTATGTGTAAACTTAAACTAAACTAGTAATCTCACAAGTAAATAAATTTTCAAAATGGGGTTTGGGTGCTCAGAGTTTTTTGCTGAGTGTTGTTTGTTGAGGGCCCTCTTAGAAAAAACTCTTTGGGTTGTGTTGTGTCCACAATCCACTGGCAAAGATGGAGGAGTGTTTTGGGATTGCGTTCCCTAAGAACCCTACATACATATAGGTACATAGTTTTTTTTTCAATGAGTGACTCTGGTCCTTATTAAGGATATGGCAGATATAGGAGAGAGATATAACTATTAAGTACAGTACAAGAATCTTGTGAGTAGAGTGGTCCAAAGTTGCTGCTACTGCTTGCTGCTTGCACTCTTTGTATAAGGATGCAAAGACCACTAAGTTTTTTCCGTTCCAGTCTCAACTTTAGACTTTAGGTGCTCACAGAAAAGGGAACATAAAGAGCAGCTGAGGGATGAAGCATATGCAAGCCCATTAAACAAATTTAACTAATTGGAGTACAAGCTGTTCTGAGGTGGGTGGCAGAATGACACCCCTGCAGATCAGTGTCCAATGCAATGCACCTCTCTAAATAATTGTTATTAGTTAGAGGAAAAGGACGCCGACTTTTTCTTTTTCTTTTGGTAAATAATTTAAGGGTCATTATTATGACACCAAATGCTGCATGTGAAACCAGTTAAAAAAGCAAGATAGGTTGAAAACATGAGCATAGAGAGGTAATAATTATTCATTGTAGTCACCTGCTTACAACCAGTTATACTGTCATGAAAGAATATAGCCCACGTCGTTGCTGATTTACGCTATTCCTGCTTCCGGTTAAGTCTACGGCACCACGGGAACAGTGTAATAGAAAGCCCAATCCAATTCATTTGAAATACTCTCAGCATTTTCAATCAACAAATTGATTTTGCAATACAAATACAGTAACCTTTCTTTCCCTCAAATGCTCCTTTCAAGTTATGAGAGTGTTCTACAACACTTCTATCACACTCTAGTATGTTATAATTCAGTACTCCTTCCGTGTGTGTGTCGCATTTTGAAAAAAAAGAATATCCTGAAATAAGTATTGGATTTGACTTTTCAATAAAACATTAATACTATTATTTTATTTGTTTAATATAATTTTATAAAATTATTATTATCTTTCACTTATTAATTATTTTTATCAGACGATACTTATTTTAAAGTGAAAGAAGTAATAATAGGAAAATAATAATTGAAACTCGTTAAATAAGAAACTAGACCTTCAAAATTTTATGATTAAATTTTAGCATTTCTCATCAAGTTATCCCAGGTAAAATGGTTTGCAAACTTTATTCTCATCCTATTTCCCTGCAATTTTACAACTGTACGGATCTTGATCCAAGGAAAATAGAATTCACAGTTCTTTGATAACAGCCAACATACAAGATAAAGCAATCAAGCTCATGCATCTCGTATTTATCAAAATTATTTTAAGGGGGGGGGGGGGGAAATCCCCACACCTAGCTTGATAGCACCAAAACTGGGCAAAAATAATACGTTCTAATAAAAACGGGATACAACTCAAAGGCATCAATAAATTAATCAGAGGATTCGATTCAATTCAATGGCATCAATAAATTAATCAGATACACTTGCAGAATGGTTGAACTCATGTTCGTCTCAACGTTTACAATCCGAAAGAGATCTAGCTACACTATAAAGATCTCAATCAGACTTATATTAGAGCCGCATGGATCTAACCCTTTGAAAATAATATACAAACGATACAACTCACTGAAGACTTGGACCTAGTACAAACAATTATTCTTGGATTAGCCCTAACACACATTATGGAGAAAAAAGAATGAATATACTTTCTTATAATGATATATTTCGCTAGGACCGGGCCACTCCAATAACCTAACTAAATCGTCCTAAAATCTTAAACTTGTAAGTGACCTGTGTGTGCAAGCAGCATTTTATGGATTTCTTCAGCTGTAGGACGTTTGCTTGGATTTTCTTCCACGCACTTATAAAACAAATCAACAAGGAATTTCAACATGTCTACCTCAGCATCTGATTTTTCCAGTTCTTCACCAGATGCAATCATGGTGGGTTCATTCATTGAACTCAATACTTTCAGCTCATCAGTTAATTCTGGTCGTTTACCCATCTGTATTGGTCATTGTAATAAAATTAATTAAAATAGGTATGTTAGGGTTGCACATGAACCCAAATACTACAAGCACTGGCGTGGAGTACAAAAAGTGGAACAAAAGATGATCATACCTGCAGACTATCAAGGAAGTGTGAATCTGAAAGTCCAGAATATGGAATTTCCAGAGTCAGCATCTCCAAAAGTAAACATCCAAACGACCAAATGTCAGCTTCCTGTCACAAGATAAAGAGATAAATTACAACCCAAGATACTATTTCTGGTTGCTGAGCAAATTAAATAATTTTCACTATACATCTATTCTTGACTAAAGTCATGAAGCAACATATGCACTTGCACCTCTAACCAAAACAAGAGGGGGGGGGGGGGGGGGGGAAATGGAACAACAAATTTGTTCTTGCTACACAGGGATATCATACAATTTTGATAAACTAACTGAATTTTAAGAGGCAGCAGAACAACAAAATTCCTAAAATAATTGTATTATTACTGATGTTTTATTATTTTAGCTAAAGCAATTGTGGTCTCTCCCAAATTATGGATTACATGACATGTCCATGCAAATTAATGACTTAGTGTCCTAAGGAACACATTCTAAATGATGATGCGATTGGAACACTAGATTGGAACACTAGAATAAAAGGGGAGTCCAAAGAAGACATCAGACATAAATTTATCTATAAAGTTCAAATGAGAAGCAAACCTAGCCCCACACAAGATCCTCTGGCAAACACATAAATCATAGTATCATACAATGATAAATCTTATGAACACGATTCTCTTAATCTTTCCCAGTATAATAACCTAAAACACAACTTTTCACATTATGCAAAACTAAATTTTTAGTTTTTTTCTATTTGAAATAGTTTTTATTCAACAATAGAATATAAAAAAACATTTAAATTTCCTAATACTATGTATTCATTTTGTGAATATGATTCAGTTCTAAAATAAATTTTAAAAAAAATGGCCCATGCATTGCACCAGCTTACATAATAGTATAGTAACCTAAAATAAAACAGAAGACAACTTTTCTTATAATATAATATTAACATCAGTTTGTTTTACTGGTTATCCATGTCAAGAATACTGTTAGATATACATGATTTTCTTTTGAGGTATCTTTCAAGGAGATTATTATATATCAACATTATACAGTCAAGAATGTACTAGTGGTAACATCAAAACGAATTATTTGTAAAACTAATGTAGTCTCTGATAACTTCAGCCATGTACTTTACAATGAATTTACCTAAATTACTGTAAAACAATTTTGCAACTAAGGAGGTGTTTGGTAGAGGGATTCTTTTTAAGTTTAGGAGAAATCTTAAGTTGGGAATGTTAATTTCTTTGTTTGGTATGACAATTTTAAAAATCATTCATAAAAATTCAACATTCCCAAGAATAATTTTTTAATTATGTTTTTCACTACAATTTTCCCATGGGAGGGAATAAGAATTCCAGATTACCATGTATGGGGAATTTTTTTTATGATTATGTCTCATTCCAGTGAATATTTAAGACATATCAAACATATTTATGGCATTCCCAAGAAACACGATTCCTGGGAACAAAATGATTTTGTACACTAAATGCCTCCTAAAGGGAATCTAACACTGGGAGGTCTCCAGTTTCATTCCCTCTAGGTTTGCCAAAGTTTATATTCACTCCCCATTAGCATATGTAATATAACTACATAAAATAGGTACACAGCTATGTGCATAAATAGGTGGGAGATAAAAGCAGAAATACAATAATAGGGACAGTGAAAAAGAAAAGTGTTGAAGAAAGCTAGGAAATTGCTGAAAGAAAGGGAGAAGTCATTTTTCCAAAATATATTTGGTTTTATCATAGAGAACTACCTCCCATTATTTTTATTAATAGCGCATTTACATAAACACAATATCCTTTTCCAACATCACAGATAACTTCAAAATAAAAGGACCCGGACCTATAGTTAAACTTTTGAAAATTAAATGTCAGCAACACAATTAGTGATAAACTCAAAATAAATGGCTGATTGGTAGGAGGAGGATCTTACCAATCCATAGGAGTTTTTTTTATACATAGTCCGCATGACCTCTGGAGCCATCCACCGAGGTGTTCCAACACATACACAGGGAGGAGGTGTTCCCGCATGAGCAATACAGCACGCATGTAAAGTTGATCTTAGTGGCACTGCACTATCAAAATCACAGAGCTTCACAGTGGGAGTTCCATCATCTCTCTTCCTATCCAAATCAAACAGTATGTTTTCACTTTTTATGTCACGATGAATTATGTGCCTAGAGTGCAGCTCTGACAATGCACAAGAGACATCTTTGGCAATAAGCAAAGCCAACTCCACAGGAACATGCTTTTCACCAGCTTCTGACAGCTTCTCCAGATAGCTCTGCAAGAAAATTAAGTGTGAACTTTTTAAAAGCAACCAAAAATATGTTAATAATAACAAATAAATGATAGAGAAAATCTTACTTTTAGGGAGCCCCCTTCCACATACTCCATAAAAATTGCAGATCTTAATACACGGTGTTCAGGATTACCATCAGCTGAGACAGACCATTGACATGAAATTTGGTGTCCATACATTTCCACTATGCAGGGGTGTTTTAAAGCACCAAGAATTCTAATTTCTCCCAAACAATTATATTTGAAGTTTTTAATTTTGTCTGCCGAACTCCCCTGCTCTTCCAAAGTACGCACCTACAATACCACACAAAATGTGTATGAAGTGCACCATATTATATCCAAATAATCACAACAACATTTTAAATGACGAGGAAAGTGGAATAAGTCATGGCCATTATGTTTAATTACAAACCTTTGCTGCAGCCTCAACTGATCCGAATTTGCATTTAACTAAACTAGTCGAAGCCTTTGTCTCAAGTTCATCACATGTAGTGAGAGATGGAAAAGAATAATCAGGACCTGGACATCCTATAGTTGATAGAGGAATTGTGGTTCGATTAAGAGGTATGTACCTGGAATCCAAGTCATCGGGCATTCAATAACCCCATATAATTTCACAGAAGTCAAATTTAAATAAAGTTCTAGGATGATGAATAAATCCATATTAAGAAATTTGAATTAACATGAAGAATTCTGCCACTGCCAACCAATTACCAAAGATACACATTTGGGTCCAAATTTTGTTAATCATTGCAAATGTAATGCTGACTAAACACCTTATCCAACAGTACAAAAACTATGATATTCAAAGTCACTAATATTCATTTAGTTTCATACGGGATACGGTTCCATAGAGATATTATAAAAATAATTACACAAAATGTAATGCTAACTTTCAAAAATATGCTTGAAACCCTATTCAAACATGCACCGGATCTAAGACTGGGTTTGGAGAAATCTATGACATTCAGTAATTTATACAAGATTAGGCTCCATGAAGATATTACATAAATATTTGGACTAAAATTGGATCCAGGTTTGCTGGTTTTAGTTTGGTAATTTTAAACCATAAGCAATATTCTTTCCACATTACAATATGATATAAGATTTAATTTCGAAAATCAATTGAAGTTCTAAAATGCCAAATGATTGATGATTATTTAACATATACTAAATTTATAACCGGAATAGAACTAACACCAAAAGTTATCTTTCAACATGAATCAAGAATAACTAAACTTAATTGGCATACAAAACTAATCTTAAATATAGCTAACTCAAGTAAAAGCAATATAAATATGACAATATTATACAATACCAAGCCAAACTGTGTTTTGAAAAAAGAAAAGGAGTTCCACATCCACTTTTGACTCAGGATGTACATACCTGCAAAAATATTCAGGATCTTTCTCTTCTCTTATATCAAGAGGTTGACAAGCATCAATCAACATTCGAACCCATGTAGCACCCCTCTTAATCAGAATGATATTCCAGGCATGTGGTGAAAAATCTAGGTAACCCCTGACAAGCTCACAAGGAACTGGTGGCTCCATGTGATCACATAAATACTGTAAAACAAATCAACTAGCATTAGATCATAAGGCACAAAAACTGAAAAGCTACAGCACAAAACTATAGTATGAACATAGTAACAATAATAAGTCACCAAAAAAACAATGATCACCTTAAAAAGCAGAGCTCTATGTCTACATACACCATACTGCACAGAGCCAATTGGAATTATGATTGAATTTTGCCTTTTTTTCATAGAGTCAAGAGATTTTTCTGACATCTTTGAAAGAGTGATATCTTCTATGGTGTTTGCAACTGGTTCAGTGGGAGAACTTATACTGGTACTGCTTCCAGCTGAGCATGTACAGACAAAAGGCTTATTATAGTTTGAACCAGACACAGATTTCCGTGTCCGTTCTACAATAGCACTTCTATCACTGCCACCAAAATGATCTGATACAAAGAGTGCAAGCAATGATGCCGTCTGCAAGTTATCAACCCCGACCTGGTTTCCATGTCTGTTTAAACCATTTAACTTCTTCAAATTATAAACCAATGCCTGGGCAGCTAGCATAACAGCATCCAACTCTTCATCCCTTTTTCTGAAAGATAACAGACAATCTAAATACATTAGGAAGAAAATTAGTGTATCATATGCAACCATTACTACTAGTTTGCTACTCTACTACTAAGAATAATAATCGTAAAAAAACCTGTCCAAAAGGATGACTTCACGAGAAGCAAGACACTGATTTTGCTCATAACTCTCAAGAGGCATAAACGGCCGATCTCGTCCTGCATCATAAAAGCCATCTGATAAATGGTCTTCAGTGCCACAAAATGAGATCTTGCTGTATTTGCAAGACAATAATGAACTAGAACTAATTGACTTTCTAGACTTGCATGGTTTAGGATTATCAAGATCACGATCTAAATGTCTCTTTGATTTAGAAACACTCTCCAAAAGTTCTAAACAAGATGCTTCTTCCTGTTCACTTTGCCTCTTCTCTAAGGAGCATAAGGATGCATCTTTTTCATCTTTGCTTTCAGTAGTGCAGCAATCTTCTCCAGAAAACTGTTTTTCAGTAATTACTTCATCATTGTTATCATTATCAATTGCATTGTCATTTACTGCTCGTTCAGAGAATATTCTTTTATTATTATCATCCAGGCTCCCATTCTCTGATTCAATTTCTGCACAACTTTCAGAAGCAAGACTATCATGATTTCCTGATTCAGAAATTCTGTGAATCTTCTTGCTCAACAATAGGTCATCATGATCTACAGCTTTCCACTTCCTACTGTTGTTCAAACGTTCTTGACGAGCTTTCTGCTGTAAATAATACCGCCTTTTCCACCGTTTGCCTGACTTCCGGGAAGCAAAACATCTGCTGCTAGATGAGGGGCTTGTTAACATGCTTGATGAGGTATTATGAGGGCCTGCAAAAGAATTCATAGAAGAGTACTAGGATTTAAATACATGAACTCAATCATTCACACTGCAAATGGGAAGAGCAAAGACTAAACGAGGGGTAATATACCAAATGCATTATAAGCCTCACCATCAGAAAGGGTTTCATCATTTTCCTGAAAGTTGCTTTCGTAAAGATCCATTTCAACAGAAGAACTGCAATCATCTTTGTATCTAGCTTCATCATTTCCCTCCATATTACAACACATCCATGAAGGAATTTGGAAAATTCTGAGCAGCTTGTTGTACTTGAACAATAAATATACATACAAATAAGTTAAAAGCTATTTAGGCATATGAAAATCATACGATTTATAAAAAAATCAAAACACTAAATTATATAGCTAGAACCTTAATAACACACAAAAGTAATGTAAAATGTAGATAAATGTGCACTGCCATTTACACCCAGAATCATTATCGTTTTGTTTCATATGCTAGCTACAGCTACAAAATCAATACCTTGGATGCACAGAGGCACCTTCAATGCGGTCCCTCCATGTAAAACACTGTCAGATTCCACCAAATTAAATGCATATTAAACACCAATTCAAGCAAAGGAAACAAGACAAAGATTGCATATCAGACACTAGTACGCACAAACAGCCATAAAAGGAATGCAAACATGCACTTTCGGTAATTTAGTTTAGACCAAAAAGCTGATCTAACAAACCAAAACAAGTTTACACTTACGGACCTTGAGATGTAATTTAAAACAGCTATCATAGACACCCAAAAATTTCATGGCAATGAATCAAATGAATAAGAATATATTTCTCCCATCATATGTGTGTGCGCATTTAAGGTAAACAAAATTAGCTTCAGCATATATTAAAACAACTAGCAAAGTCTGAAACAGCAAAATCCCCAACCGAGAATAACACATATTTAACTAAGTACCTGAAGATTTAACTCTTGAAGTCTATGCATTGAGGCAAGTTCAAGGGACCCTAACGAAGTCAACCTATTATTCGACAGGTCTAAACTCTCCAACCTTGACAGAGAAGACATCGCTGCCGGCAGTTCCACCAACTTATTATTCGCAACCTTCATCGATATCAAGCCTTTCAAATAAGTAATCTCCGCCGGCAAAGTCTTCATTTTATTGAACGAAAGATCAAGATACTCCAGTTTCTTTAAGCATCCAATTTCCGGTGGAAGGTATCTATAGTTTCAAAACACACACACACACGCACATATCTTAATGCTCCACAAATATCACATTTTTTTGTAATCTAGAACCACAATTCAGTGAAAACAAGAATAATTCAGACAAATGAAGTGAAAGTTTAGTAGCAAAAGAGGAACGAACACAAACCGAATAGAGAAATGGCAAATGGAAAGCTTGGTCAAACACTTGAGACCCGAAATCTCGGTCAGAATCGGAAAAGCCGAGGGTCTAGGAGGTCCTTTGGAGAGTTCGAGTTCCTTCAAACCCTTGAGCGTGTGCAACGGCAAGCCTCCAATCCCCGGCGAGGAAATCTTCATCTGCAAGCACTCTAACGTCGTCAAGTTCCCAAATTCCGGCGCAAAAAGGTTAATCTCGTTTCCGAAGAACTTCAGCGTTCGCAACCGGGCGAGCCGCGAAACCGACTTCGGAATCAAGCTGTAAACGTTCTTGTACACGTAAAGGCACTCCGCGGAGTCCTCGGCGTTCTCCGCCGCCGGAAACTCGACGCTTTTTCCGGTGACGTCGAGAGCGGCGCCGTCGTCGGTTCCGGAGTCGAGAGAATCGTTGTCGGCTTTAGGATCTTCGGGTTTCTCCGGCCAGTCGCGGCGCTCTGGCGCGGGTTCGTCGGAGTGAACAAGTTGCATTGGCTCCGATAGGGTTCGCGGATTTGGAAGTGGAGAATGGCAAGGGGGAAAGAGAAACCCTAGAAGGCTAGAATCTAGAGGCAGCGTTTGCAGATTTGAATATTTGGGGGACTAATCGTGAATCGAGACGTTGGTTGCCAAACGTGCGTTAAGGCAGGGTACGATAATAGCCCCCGTTTTCGGCACTAATTACTAGGTTTTCAGGGGTCACGGCCAAAAGAGGCTGCGGGGTTTATCATCATATTTAAGAAAAAAAATTAATTACTCATTTATAATTTATATTTTAATTCTTTTTTAAATCATATAATTTATATTTTATTTTTTTAGTTTTTATAATGTAATTTTTTTATTCTTTATTATTTGTATTTTTTTTTTTTAATTTTATAGTTTAAAAATAATCTTTTTAATCTTTATATTTTATATTTTAATTTTTTTAGTCTTTATCACAAAAAATAATTAATATTATCAATTATAATTAACTATAAAAATATTAATAAATAATTTATAATTAATTTATCACAAGATAATTTATGATAAAAAAATAATTTATAATTTATAATTAATTTGTAACTAATTATTTTTATATATTTTTTTAATAAAGACTAAAAGGTAATTAAAATATAAATTATATAAACTAAAAAAATCACTTTCAAGAGAAAGAATTAAAATAAAAAAATCAGTTTTAAACTAAAAGAGAATTAAATTGTAAATTGGAAACTAAAAAATCATTTTAACTAAAAAATATAAATTATGAAACTATAGATCAATAATTTTTTAAAAAAAAGTAAAAAGTCGATGATCTCATGCTATTTCAATTTTACCCAGATTACAATTCATCGTGTTTATTGGAAAAAAGATTTAAAAAATCAGAGAGAAAGAAATAACTGGTATAAGATTTCAGCCCGGAGATTAAGTATGTGTTTGATTTGTTGGTAGTATAAATTTCCATACCATTGAACATAGAAGTATGTGAGAGTTGAAATCAACCTATGCTTATTAACGTATGTTGGGGTGAGGAAGTAGAGATCGCCAAACACAATATAAACTTTTGTTGTAATTTGTTGATCGAACAGCATGATTGTGTGAAGAGAAAAGAATTTCAATCAAGAATGGTATTTTATCTTTTAATTTTTTTTATAATTAGATATGATAATCAATAATAAGTAAGATAATTATCCACTAAATGGATATGAGCTCAGGCACGAGTACCTTAATATCTAACTCTAGTAATTTTTTTCATGAAAGATGATTATCTCATATCATTAAGAAGAAGAACACAAATACTATTCGAAACATTATGAAACATGTGCGGATTAGCATAGAATCGAGATGCTAGAGCTAACGAATGAGTGACTAGATTGGTTTGTTTGTGAACTAAACTCGTAGAAGAGTTGTGGACTAAGCTCGATTTTTGTTTGCAAATGGCAATAATGGACACCGTCTTTGTAATGGAGCAAGTTGGAGATATCATGGTGTGATACACTTGTTTGCAATCAACTTCAAAAACAACATTTTGCAATTGGCTTCTTGGATTGGTAGAACTCTTGCATAGTGGGATGAGAGAGCAACAACAAAATTACCTTGATCATTGGGGATACAAGCTTTTGCGCCATAGTTGCCATGGTTCGCAAAGATTGTAGCATCAACATTACACTTTCTTAAGCCAGCATTAGCTCTTGTCCATCTCGAGATGATAGTTATATATGAACAGGACCGTGTCTACGCGTTTTTTTAAGGCCTTTGCCGAGTATATTTAAAGACTAATTTAATATAAGTTGTCAAATCTCATTTTATTTTATCGATTACAAAATTGCTCACCGGAGTTATATAATTAAGTATTTCTAAACTCTTACCATCAATAATATATAAAAAAAAACATTCAATTTATCTTTTAACATAGTTTATATAAAAAAAAAATTGAGTAGTTTGAATTTTACAAAATTACTTTCAACAATAATAAAAATTACAAGTATTATCAATAACACTTTGAAATATAATGTATATATTTGAATTTTTAAATAATTAATATTTTTAGTAAAATATGAATTTCTTTTGCCTATACTTCTTGCAATATCTTTATTTTTTTAAAAATATCTAAATTTTCAATAATATTCGGCAGAAGTTGAAATCTTTTCAAGATTAATGTAATATTCTTCTCAATTTATATTCTTTCAGGATTTTCAATTGGCCAATTAACAAAATTTTAAAATTACAGTCTTCATACTAAAATTAATATTATATAATATATTATATAAAAATTCAAAAAAATAATTAATATATTTTTAAAAAGTATAGCATTTGTTATGCCTTAGATAATCTAGGGGCCTAAGGCAACCGCTAAATAACGTTGCAGTTGCCACGATCCTGGTTATGAGTTAGTGGACAGTGTACAGTGTAGGATACAATCTTTATCTAAAAGTTCACAAAGACAAATTATTTGGTTTTTCCAAATCTTCCCAAACCTTTTCGGTTCTTCCGTGCGACAATGCCCAAAAGGTCGAGATGAAAATTATCTACTGACCGGAGTTTAGGTACTTTACTACTGAAAAAATACATTCACGGGTAATTTGGGTTGTAATTTTAATCTTTATTTTAAAAGAATTTTTTTGAAAAAAGAATAATTAAAAAATATTATAAATTATTTATAACTAATATAATTTATTTCAAAACGTTGAAAATTTTATAATTAATTTAATTTGTCTTTGAACATTGGAGATTTTATTAACTAACAAATTTTATTTACCATTTAAACTAATTAATTATAATATCTTTTAACTTGTAATTTATCTTATATTTATTTAACCATAAACCAACCAACGACAACACCTGTGCCGTGTATTCATTCAGTTACTGCACATTGTAAACAAGCAAAAGCAAGTGCATGTGAAAGCTCTAGGGAATTAATTGCCAAAAAGTCAACTACCACATATATACCAACCAACCATATGTAAACCTTTCCTAGGTACACATAATATATTTCTTTGGCATTTTTGTTTCAAACACTAACTTGGTTTTTGATCATATTTTTTTAATGTTATTATTATTATTATTTATTCCTCCTCTTTTTTATTGTTTATCTTTGCGTGTTTATAATTTTAGTTCCATTAAGATGTTTTTGTTGTATCATGAGATATTCGTATGAAATACTACATATAAATCTTTTAGATAATGACTTTTAAGAAGTTTAATCATTTTTATGATTTTCAACTCCAATAGCAACAATTTGTGCATTATGAACAAGAGTCTTAATATGATTCCACACATATTATAATAATATCTAAAAAATAAATCACTATCAGGTTCCTTAACCCATCAAAGCATAATAAGATCATTTCACTATTTGTTAAGATACAGACATGTTCTTTAATTTTAAAAAAATTGATATTACATGTGATGCTAAAATCAACACAAAAATTGTTAAAAGACTAAAATAAAAACGTCCCTTATTTTATAGGGATCAAATGTTTATTTAAGGTGAAAAAACTTGAATATGTTTTGTTTCCTTAAATTTGGGTCATTTTTTATGTTGTAAATTTATTTATTTTTAGTTCTCTAATTTCAAAAGTTTTTCTTTTTAGTTTCTTTCATAAAAAAAAATTACATCTCAATCATCCCAAAAATAATCTTTTTTTTTGTAATATATGATGACCAAAAATAGTATATATTTTTTTAAAAAAAATTGAACTAATAATTTCTTTGTAGTTATAAGAAAAGGAACTGCATAATTATAATAGTATATATTTGAATAATAATTATAATTTTTAAAAACTTATAATTTCTTTGTAGTTATAAGAAAAGTAACTGCATAAAACAATATAATTTAATTAAATTATATTTTTTTTATATTTTCATAATTTGTAAAAAAATTTGAAAGCTATTTTTTAGAAAACTATATGTATGTCTAATAACAAATAATTTTTTTGATGTAATTTATAAAAATAATTAAATTTTTAGTCCCTCAACTTTTTGAATTTTTATTTTTAGTCCTTCAAATTTTGATAACTTTTAGTCTTTTATTAATTTTTGTCAATATTTTTATTTATTTTTAATTTTTTCCCATTTTTAGTTTTCCATTTATTTTTATTATTCAAAATTAGTCTTAAATATAAAATAAACCAGAGACTAAAAATAAGTAAAATAAAAACTAATTTTATACAATAAAATAAATGAGAGACTAAAATGGACAAATTTTTTAGAAGGACCAAAACTACTAACAAAAAATTAATGAATAATTAAAAGTAATTAAAAAAATTTAAGAGGCTAAAACTTAAAATCTAAAAAAGATGAGAGATTAAAAACTTAATTAATCTTAATTTATATCATACCATATTGTTATTTTGTTTGTTATCTAACGTGTAATAAACATTTGATATCTTATCATATTTTTATCATATTCTCCTAACCTGTTATGACTATGAAACGAGTTCTGGAAAAAGTAAAGAGCCCTACCATGTTAATATTAGTAGCTAAAAGGTTCACTTGAAAGGAAGATATTGTTTACAATGAAACATTTTCTCATGTATCACCAAAGGATTCTTTTAGAATTGTAATGATGATTTGGAATTTTATCAAATGAATGTAAAGACACCTTTCTTAACTGATCTATACGACAATATTTATACGCAACAACATGAGGTTTTATAGATGGTAGAAAGGAGCGTTGATGAATTCGTTACTTGACTTCCACAAATTTTAAGGAAAATAAATTGGATCAATATCTCAGGGTTTGTGGGGGTAAACTTATATTTCTCATTCTCTATGTTAACGAAATGATAGACACATATGAAGTATTAGAAAAGAGTGAAGGACCATGTTTTTGGTGAGCTAAAACCACATTCTGTTGGTGTGCTATATGCCATTGCATCATGCCATTATCAAAAGCATTTTAGACTCCGGTGCAATTAATTAAGCAATGTTTCTTCAGTAACAGCAAGTTCAAAATTTCACTTTTTAGGTGGGAAAATATTTGAGATGTACAAACGATTAAAAGTCATGTTTTACACATTCAAGTTTTTGCAATGGAGTTTAAAACAATAAAATTACACTGAGAAGAACTATTAAACTGCACATTAAACATCACAATACAACATGTACATGTACCAAAAAATAATAATAATACAATGATAAATAATATATGGTAAGTGCTTTAAAGCAAGAATACAAATTATCATAAATCTCATAATCTTAAATGCTCTAAAGCAATAATACAATTATTTTATGCTATTTTCTTAAAATTTAAATAGAATCTTATTTTATTTTAAATTATAACAAATCTTATTATAATTATATTATTATCTTAAAAATTAAATTAAATGTCATTTTTATAATAATTTATTTCATTAAAAATATAATCAAATGGTTTTTTTTTTATTTTAACAATATTCGGTGAATTGGATCCCAAAAATATAGTAAGACCTCAAACTCAAAAAATATTTTGGTTCATCCTTAGATGATAAAAATACTCACCAACATGTCCTCACATTGACAACCAGAATAATACACACCTGTTTATAAGATATGATAATAATTAGTTTATAAAAGAAAATTTCAATTTAGTTAAAATAAAATACAATAATTATTATGTTCTGTATACAAATTAACGACAAATAATTTGTCATCAATTTATACATTCTAAGCATAAAAAAATCATTTAGCTATATAAAAAAGTTTCCCATAGGTTCACTGTTTTTCCTGTAAGGAAGGTTCTCTGGAATTAACATGGTAGTTTTACTATTAATTCTGATTTAACAGTGCATATAGTCGTATACAACAGTGTAATAGTACGCATAGCATGTGACTGTGAAGATAGTGGAATTGAATGTAATTTAAATATTTAATTAATTATTATTTTTCTAATTTTTTAGAAAACCTTATTCAAACGTCTTCTTCGTGTTGCCGTTGAAGCGAGGAAAATAGGTGAAGGCCTGAAGGGTGAATCACTTCTCATCTGTTCTCCATTGGAAGCCTTCGTCCATTCTGAGTCAGATCGAAAGCTCACAAGCATTACGAGTTGAAATCGTTGGAACCTCGTCGAACAACCGTTCAAATCGTCAAAGACAAACGAGCTCTGACTCGCCGGAATCTCACCGGAAAGCAAGTCTTTCTGAACCTGTCGTGCTCGGAACTCAGTTGGCGAACTTGAAATTGACGCTTAGGGCAACTCCAACGAAAAATTCCGTCTAAAACGAGGAAATTCTAAAATTCCCGTTCGCTCTTGCAGATTCACGCTCGTTCTCTTTTTCGCTCTCGCTGATCGTGGCTCGTTTTCCCTCTCGAGCTTTCTCTCTGGTTCGTCTCTCTTACTCGAACTCTCTTTCTTTCTAGTTTGAATCTCTCACTCGGACTCTCTTTTTCTCTGGTTCGTCTCTCTTTGCTAGTGTTTGATTAGGGTTTCATCCTAGGGTTTGATTTGGGGTTTAATTCACGATGTCCCTCTTGTTATAGAAAATCAAAGCGATTGAATTTTTGAATTTGTTGGTTCATGTGCAGGACCAGCCTTGAACACCTCTGTGTGTTAGACTTTTGTTGTGTGTTGTGGTTGTGGTTCTGTGTTAGACTTCACCCCTCTGCGTGTTGAGTTAATTTAGGGATTTGTATAGATTTCTGCAGCAATGGTTATTCATGCTCATTATGATCTAAAATAATTTTCGCTTGAATGGAATTGTAAACAATATATAGTTTACTAATTTACTCTATGTAGATTGCATTTTTAAGTTTTAAGTCTGTTTGAACATGAGAATATAGTTCAATACATCAGCACTGGAACATTACTTTTCTTGACATCTCCTAGGTTCCTTAAAGAGCTATTAAAAAAGTGATTATTTTCCCAACCGAGTATGCAATTTCATCAAATTGAAGCTAGGTTTAGGTACCACATTACATACCGTGCCTATAGACTCTATACCCACCATGCAATATATTGTTTTTTATTTTTGAAAAACCATTGTTAGTGGCTTATATAATTGCTCATAAGATAATTTTCAATGCCCGTTTAGTTTTACTTTATTTTTAAATTCAGGTGGAATATTAATTAAAAAACTGCCGCTGTTTGTGTTAGAATTTGAAAATGTCAATGGCAAGCGAATCTAGCTGGGTTGGGAGGAAGCCTGTGAAACGCATTGGGGGAATGTCCGATGCTCTATCAATTGCAGCCGATCTTGGTTTCTCCTTGTCCCCTCCCCCATCCCAGGTACCATACTTTTATTTGAAAAACACACACTCTAACATACTCTTATAAACACATTCTTTATTGTTAGCTGAAATTTATTAGAAATCACAAAATTCTATGGGTCGCACTACTTATCTGATGAACCCATTGATGATTTTGTAGTTTTCCAATAAATTTTAACCAATAGAAGAGAGTGCCCTGCTGGCACTCCTCTTCTCTATTTTATCCTCCAATTCACACTATTTGTTTGGCAAATTGTGGCATGTTATTGTCTCTCTTTCTAGGAAGGACTTCAGAATTCATCCCCCACAACTGGGGAAAAGGGTGAGGACTTGATCAGGGTTTTGAGAGAACTGACTACTGTCCAAAGAAAAATTGCAGATTTGCAAGTTGAACTTCAAGGTCGAAAGGTTAGCCTTTTAGCCATTCCAGTTGTATCTGGACCATCTGACGTTTACTAGTTGGCTAAGAATTAATTTTCTGACATAAGTAAAACCAATGCCTTCTTTTGATGTTATTTTAACTTATATCTGTCTACTCATCTAGAGATTTGTAAAATTTTTAGGATGACAAAAATGTTGCACATTTGACTCATGTGAGTGAAATGGAAAAGAAGATTGAGACATTGGCAAGGATTACTACTATACTCAAAGATGTTATTCAGAACAAGGTAATGTAATCTGTCCACTTTAGCTACCACTGCTTTAGTGCATCACAATCAAATTTTCCAGGTTTATTTTATTATTCTTCACATTTATATAATATAAAAGAATTTCTTAACCATTATCATTTTATGCTTCCATATCCTCGTGTTCACTTTTCCTGCTTAACAGTAGTTGGGGCTCATGTGATCCAGATATAACTGGACAACTTATTATGTTCTTTCTGACATTATTTCGTTGCCAAAATTTGGCAGGATCGCATTATAGCTCGCCTACAGCAGCCGTATTCCCTTGATTGCATTCCTGTTGAAGCAGAATATCAGGTTGGCTTAATTTATTTTTCCCCCCTATTGTGTTAGTGGCATTTGTCATTGGTATACATTTTCTTATTTTATGTTTAATTCCTGTGTTTGCCAGATGAAGTCTATAATGTGATATTCCATTACTTTGCTTGAATAAAGCATGTTAACTATAAAATGCAGCATTGCAGGAAATACTTGATACAATAACTTCAATTGA
The DNA here is from genome assembly GCF_000004515.6 of Glycine max. Taxonomy (NCBI): domain Eukaryota; kingdom Viridiplantae; phylum Streptophyta; class Magnoliopsida; order Fabales; family Fabaceae; genus Glycine; species Glycine max. Next base: position 38,956,927 of record NC_038256.2, on the reverse strand, counting down.
AGCTTTTGGACATAAGATAAAAGATTCTGGTATCGATTATAAATTACACATTGAGGGTCTTATTTGCTTCACCATCCATCCATCGCATATTTGAAATTTGGAATATAGTTCACCTCTTTCTAGGTCAATCAAGCACTGCTGTAATATTATACTACCTATGTAGTATGTGACTATGTGCACAGACTTAAATGTTTTATGCACTGTGCTTTATCAGCTACTGAGCTACACGAGTTTGTTCAATTATTCTCAATGTTTACTCTGCTGAAGTGAAGTTTTTTAATTTTTAATTTTTTTTTGTGCAAAATGTTTTGTAAAATTAAAACTAAAGTTAAGGATTATACTTAACTTTATATCTGAGCTATGATAATTTGGAACCATTACGGACTTACGGTCCAATGGTACTACAAAGGAATGATTTTTAAAAATGATCTTTATCATTATTTAACGACAACATGACATGCATTTAGACTTGCCACATTTGAGATTACATGTGACGTGACATGTCTAAATTCATGCCACATTATCAATAAATGATAGGGACCATTTTCAAACCTTTAAATTCATGCCACATTATCAATAAATTCTAATATCACCATATATCCTCACTACCAACTTTAGTTGAAAATTGATGTAAATGTTGAACTATTATTGAGTGTAATTTTAATCAATGCAAGACATGCATTGTAATGCTCGTGTCATATTTCTCTAATTTGTGCAGAAGCAATTCTCTGAACTACTGATGAAGGCAGCTAGTGATTATGGTGCTTTGACAGCATCAGTGGCAGATTTTCAGTGGAGTCAGAATTTCAAGGAACCTCCTTCAGTTTGGGGGGTATGCTTCTACATTCTTTTTATTGTTTTAAGCTAGTCTTGATTAGATATTAGTTCATTCTGTTTCCATTAATTATGTCTCAACTTGTGAACCAATTTGCACCAATAGACCCTAGTTTTAACCTTCTCTCTTGCGTTGAATACCTTCAATATTATAAATGTTATTTGAAAGCATGAAGAATATGATTCAGTGAGTAATTTCAAGTCTATTTAAGTCCACTTTGACACTAAAAAATGTCTTCAAGTCCTAATATCTGATCAACTAACATGCAAAACTATAAATGGAGTTTTAAAATAGTTTAATGAAATCACTGACATGTAAAAATAAACTTGTAAACTATAGGGACTAAAAGAGAATTAAAATATAAACTATAGGGACTAAAAAAATCACTTTCAAACCATAGAGACTAAAAGGTACGAATCATGAAACTATAGGAACCAAATGAGTAATTTAGCCTTTTTATTTTGTGCATAAGAAACTAATTTTAATGTCTGTTACATTTTCTGAATGTTATGCATTTGATCACATTTCATCAAGTGTTTCCAATGCAAACAAAGTGGAGAGGCATCTGTATGACCATCCCTTTTTGTGTGTTTGCTACTTTCATTTTAAATGATTATTTTTTATTTTTTCTTCAGGAAATGCTTCGGCCCATTCCTGTAGCTTTGGCATCTTGCACTCGGTTCTTTGAAGCCATGTCTGCCACAAGAGAGTCATTTGCATCACTTCAAAAACTGAGAGTTGGCCATTTTGATTCCCCTCTACCTAGAACACCAGCCGGAGATCCTTCCCAAAGAGTACCAGGAGTTTCTGATTGTCTAACACCACCTCCATGGAAAACTGAAACAAACTTTGATGACTTAGGCATCAGAAACCAAAGAAGGCAACATCTAGATCAGCAGGTGGAGGATGTAAACAGCTAGGTAAATGAGATCCATCAGAATATCTGTACAAGCCTAAGGATCTTGTCTTGCCTTCCCTCATTTAAAGAAGATTGTTACATAGATATCTAACATACTCTTTGTATCATTTGTGAGATATATCATATACATCAATTATTTTTGCAAATCAATTATTTGTCATTGTTGTTGCGGAATTATGTATTTTTGAGTCACTAGAACTTGCGTCACAACTGATGTGCTAGATTGTCTGATAGTTTTGCCAATGCTGCAAGGCTAAAAATCCGGGTTGAATAGTTTAAGGTAACTTATGCAACCACCACTTTAGATATATAATAAAATAAAATTACCTAACTTGTTTTTAAAAATAAGATTTTTGTAAAATTAATGATAAAAAATTAATTTGTATGTCATGTTTGATATTCATGATTTAACTCAGAATTTTGTAAAATCTAATATGAAATTATGAGATGAGACTCGGAATCTTCTATAATTTATGACATCTTACAAAACTAGGATAAAAGCAAACTAAAACTGATAAAAAAAATACATTTACAATGGATAGCTAAAATAGAATTGAAACAATAAATATGTTTGTTGGGCTGTCTGCACGCAAAAGCCAATTCCTGCCTGAAATCTCTATAGTGATGCATTCTCTTGAAGAGTGTTATGCTGGTTGGAGCTGCAATTTTCGATTTCCTCTACTTTAAAAGCATTGCCACATCCATGCACGTTCATGTCAAGGTCAAAGAGTAAATTGGTTCCAATTGAAGAATATCTTAGTGTCTAGCAATGTGCAATGAGATTGAAGAAAAATAATGCCAACTCTGTTGCATTCATACACAAGTCCAGCTCTCTGCCTCTCTGTCGATACAGCAAAATGAATTTCCTCTATCTTCCGTGAGTAAACAAGTTCAATAGCTATATATTCGTGCTTAAGTTTGTTTTTATGAAGAATGCAGCTTAAAGCACTGAAAACAATGGAAAACATCTTGAAATCATATCCTATGTTAGATTTAGACCTCCATCGCCTTAAAAAGAGCGTTGTACATTATTTTGGGAGATGGATTCACCAACTTTGAAGAGGGAAATTTACCGTGACTTTTCCTTATTCTCGTATAAGTAGACTACAACTTAAATAATAATTTATGTAAGTGAATATCAACTTAAATTAAGTTTCTAACAACTGACTTTCCTTCCTCAAAGTCACTGAATCCTTGTCCATTATTTTGTGAGTATTTGTAAATTTAACTTTGAATTATTTTTTATCTTATAAAATTAATTTCAGTAAAAAGCCAGTAGAAATTGAAATCATTTTTTTCTCTCAATTTTGTATTGAAGTTTAAGATAAAACTTTTAACAGTGTAATAGTCATATATATATATATATATATTTCATTTCTTTATTGAAATATGTTTTTAGGAGTATTTTTAATTTTGGTAAAAAGTAGATAAACTATTGTTATTATTTTGCAAAATCTCATTAGACACGTTGGGGGTGTCCTAGAACCAAACATAGCATTACTAATATGGATATTAGTCATGATTTTACAATTATACTTGATAATTAATTGTTTAATTATAAGTTCACTCTCATTTATATTTTTTTCACTTTTCTTTTTATATTGCCCTCTTCATTCAGATTAAACTATATATAACAACCTTTCAAATTGAAACAGTACAAATCACTGTGGATTTTCACGTGACAAATAACATTATAACTTCGATAAAATTATAATTTAGTCATTTAAATTTTATTTTTGTTTTGTTTTGACTTGGTCTTCTGTTTTTATTTTTTTGTTTTGATAATGTATTTCTTATTTTTGGTTCTATTTGATCTTAATTATCACAAATTTACTTATAAAAAAATACACGAACAAATAAAGCAAATGAAAATGCAAAAAAAGAAAATAGCGGGATCACTAACCGTTTGCTTTACGAGCATCCTATTCTCGTTTCCCCCGCTATATATATATTGATTCCCTCACTTCTTCAGACCTCATTCATAGTTCAAAATTTCTCTCCAGAGTCACGATGCTTGCGACGCTCAAGTAAGTCACAAACAAAATCCATTACAATTTCGGCTCCTTTTCAGAATTTCAATTCTACCTCTTCGAAGCCATCCACAAACGTATGTTCATTCTCTAAACTCTATTTTCTCGTTCGTTTTCGTCGTTCTTCTATTTTCTAGATCAACGCACTAAAAACCGATCTTTGTATTTAGCATCTCTCAGCTCTTCGTTCTGAGCGTTTATTTTGTTCTCCATTTTTTCTACTCCTAGCTGAGAGTTTTTGTTAGATTCACATTTTCACTGAACAAATCGCTACGATTGTAAAACCTTCATCCGCAGCGGTCTTTATTTTCCTTCTCTCTGATTCTTGTGAAATTTTTGGCTAAGTACACTGTTTCACCGAACAACGATCTAGTTTGAAATGCACAACACCGTGCTCGTTTGGATATTAGAATACACGTTTTGTCTTCGACTCAACCATATGCATATACGCAGTTATTGCTCAAGGCATCAATGCCGGAGATGTGATGAAGCTTCAGGACGCAGGGATATATACTTGCAATGGCTTGATGATGCACACGAAGAAGGTTTAACTTAAAACACACCACTGATTTAAACATGTAGTAACGTGGAGTTACTGTGCACTTCAATTGCTAACATAGTTTTGTTATATTTTTGTAGAATTTGACTGGAATCAAAGGTCTATCTGAGGTTAAGGTCGATAAGATCTGCGAGGCTGCAGAGAAGATTGTGGTAAATTATCGAAATATATGAAATCTAAGTTAGTTCATAAATATAATTTCAACTCTTCATAATTTGACCTTCCTGCGATGCAGAATTTCGGTTATATTACCGGAAGTGACGCACTGCTCAAAGTACGTTGTTTATTGTGTTTCGGAATTTTTTTTGAATTACGGATTCGATTTAGATCTGCATGTCTTTAACGTTTTAGAAATTTCGGTGGCTTTCGTTAAGGTTAACTCCGTTTGTCATTCACATGCACTAAAAATAATAGTCCCTCCTCCCTATGTGATCTTCTACTGACTTGAACAACTATTCGCAGCAAAGATTGGCACAGATGCTTTCTCGATTAATAAAGATAGCAGAGGAATTCAATTCCAATTGATTGTTTTGAAGCTGTTGTTTATAACAAGCAGCAACATTATCATTCGATCATTAGTTGTGGCTTTTATGAGAAGACCAGAGGCATAATGTTTAATCTACGTTACATTGTGAGTTTTGGTTGCAGTCATATCTGATCCAGGAGGTGGCGTGTTCGTAACTGATCCAAAGAAACCAGCAGGAGGGCATGTGCTAGTCCATGCAGCCACGGTAAGGTTGATGTTCAGGAAAGGGAAAGGGGAACAGCGCATTTGCAGAGTGTTTGACGCCCCCAACCTGCCAGAGGCTGAAGCAATATCCTTTTACCTGAGTTTTTGCACCTTCAAAATAATCTATTCGTTGAACAAAATATGCCTGTAGTTAACTCAATGTTAGTGGTTTGAAATCCGCCCCAAATCAGTAGTTACGAAATTATGGTTGTTAAAACATCATGAAATTAGCTTACACATACTTTTAAATAACCAGCCACACTAGTTAACTTTTATAAGATGGAGCGAAAACATCATACTTATAAATAACGAGACACATTAGCTAGTTACCTCTACTATCCGCGTGTTTTTTCTTGACAGAGTTACGTGTTCCAGATAACAGCAGGGGGGATTGCAGACGCTAAGGACTAAAAACTCGCTTCTGACTTCTAATCTGGGCCGAATCCACAAAAGAAACAGGAGTCGCTGAATATTTCTAGTAACCTTGATCCTCCAGATATTTGTGTGAAAAGTGCTGTTCCTTGAACACTGTCAGTATTTTACAGTGATACGATAATGGTTCCCCTTAGTTATACTTATGCACGTTTCCTTTATTATTGTAAGTTGCGAGATATTTTGCAATTTGAACGTTACACAAACATTGAAAATGTTGCTGCAAGTGACTTTCTAGAGAGAGCCTACTTTTGACACCATATCCATCACGTTGATAGTTTAAGTAGGGCACAGATAAGGCTAAATAAAACGAGATGAAACAAAGGCAGTAAATAATCATTTGGAAGAACCTGTCCGCAAGTTTACATTATTACATGATGAGTGCGAAGAGAGTATGAGCTTAATATTTGCTTCAAAGCAACTTCGTATAGCTTCATGAAATCATATCTCAGATTCAGTAAATAAATTAATATGATAAGCTAAGCCTCGCCAGTAAATAAATTAATATGATAAGCTAAGCCTCGCTAGAGCCTCAAAGTTATCATATTATGGGAACAGGTACAGAACTTCAAAATTCGGCCGAGTGCAGCTATGATAAAATAAAAGTCTTAATTCAAACAGAATAGAGTCGCAATCAGATATTATTCGACCAGTTAGCAGCACTCCCAACCCTTGGCATGCCAGTTGCTTCCTTCTTAGCCTCAGCATCCACCTTGAAAGTTGCACCACACACCTGTCCAGAACTGTCAACCCTTGGTACAGGCTTCACCTCATTAAGTGGATGCTCAAAACTGCTCAAACCTCCGGATGTTGAAAAGAAAAATCCTGAACATAGGATAATTTATGTTATTTCTTGCATAGACCATTGAATATCCAAATGTCCGACATGGAATAAACATAGACAGTGAACAGTCAAATACATAACATAAGAACCTTGAAATGGAAGGGTAGTTGCAAAGTAATATAAAGGTAGTTGGGAAACCAAAGAAAATATCAATTGTAAAATGATAGAACTGGACCAGAAACAGAGAAAGAGAATGTGCATTATTATTATTATTATCATGCTTCCAACACCTAAGACAGAAAACAAATGAGTTTTGAGGTCTCACCACCCTCCACTTCCTAATTCTCCTCATTCTAGCTTCCCTCTACTTGACTATTTATAATTTCTTAACTAATTGATAGTTAGTTATAACTAACTAACTCCTAACTATCCTAATTAACTATTGGATAATTAACGCTCCACAAACACAATTATCCACAACCACAAAAGATTATGAGAATACAACAAAGATTACACCATAGGAAAAATAATAATGAACACAAGAATTTAACATGATTCGATACCTCTTGCTTAAGTCCACAGAACCGTCTCAAAAGTATTTTACTATCACAAAAATGATTATAAGATTGTAACTTAACCTAAATAGTGTATCACTCTAAAACTTGAGTGCTCCACTTAATAGTTACAAGAAATGATAACACTTTCACATGAAAACACTTTTCTCTCCACAAAGTGACTTTGTTTCAGAATCTCTCTTCTCACACACTCTCTTCATGTGTATCTTCTCCACTAATTCACTTCTCTATTTATAGGGAAGATTGTCATTAACTAAATAAATAAGTTTTCTTGGAAGTTGAAACAAAACAACTTTCAATGTTCAAATAGACTTCATATAGTAAAATGTAATTTTTCACTTTGCATTTAATTTCCACTATGCATTAAATGCACCTTATCTTTTGGCTTGGAACTCTACACTAATTAACGACTAACATACACCATTCCCCATCTATCAATACCCCTCTCTCTTCAAGAGGGACAAGGTCAAGTTGAGGAAAACAACCTGCATTTCATAAGCAAGGGTCTCTGTTGTGCCAAGATCAGATTTTAATTCACAAAGAATGAGTTTCTTGTATGAACAAGAATGAGCAAAATGCAGAAAAGAAAAACAAAATGAACCAAAAAACTGCACTGTGCTCACAGCAGCCACTTTATTCAATCTCTGCAGAATTTTCTAAGTACAGAACTCTCTACAAAATTAGGCTATATAAGAAGAAGAAATAGAAGCACTATTTCAAGCCTAACTAACCCAACCAACTTAAAACTAATTAACTGTTACATGCTATAACAGAAAACAGAAAAATACAAGTTGGTAAAGAGCAAGAGAACTAACTAATGGTTATTAATGAACTAACACACAACAATTCTCCACCTTGGTTCAATAACAAAACATTAACAAAACCAGTGGCTGCTGCAGAAACAGGATTTAATCATCCTTCAGCTGAATTAAGTTCAAACAATGGAAAAACTTGCTACTTGGAAGAGCCTTTGTGATCATATCAGAAGGATTGTGATCAGTTGAAATCTTCTTGACTATAACTGATCTTTGACCAATAACTTCTCTGACAAAATGCAGCTTAATATCAATGTGCTTTGTCCTCTCATGATGCATAGAATTTTTGGATAAATCAATGGCACTTTGGCTGTCACAGTATACTGTGATCACTTCATTTTGTATCTTTAGCTCCTTAACAATGCCTTCAAGCCACAGAGATTCTTTCACAACTTTTGTAAGAGCAATATACTCAGCTTCAATGGTTGATAAAGCCACTACCTTTTGAAGGCTAACTTTCCAACTAATTGCAGTGCCAAAAGCAGTGAACACAAATCCTGTGAGAGATTTCCTTGAATCTAAACAGCCAGCATAATCAGAATCTACAAAACCTTCAATAGCAACTGTTCTTCTGCTATTCCTAGCTCCACCATAAATCAGAACTCTTCCAAGTGATCCTCTGATATATCTGAGTATCCATTTCAGGGCTTGCCAATGTGCTTTACCTGGATTTACCATGAACCTACTCACTAAGCTCACTGCATGAGCTATGTCTGGGCGAGTACATACCATAGCATACATCAGTGACCCTACAACATTAGCATATGGAATACCTTCCATGTAAATTATATCATGTCTTAGGTGCTTGACTTGTACTGAGCTTAAACTGTTGTGACATAGGAGTAGTTACAGGTTTGGAATTTGACATTCCAAACCTTTCAAGAACTTTTATGAGATATAACTCCTGGGACAAATACAACAATTTCCTTTTTCTGTCCCGTTTGATTTCTATTCCCAATATTCTCTTGGTTGCTCCCAAATCCTTCATTTCAAATTCCCTGCTCAACTCAGATTTCAAGTTTTCAACCTCACTCTTGCTGTTACTTGCTATCAAAATATCATCAACATATAATAGCAATATCACAAACTCAGCTTTAGAAGGAAATTTGAAGTAAACACAGTTATCATAGTGACTTCTATGAAATTGTATGTGAGCCATAAATTCATCAAATCTCCTATTCCATTGCCTGGGAGACTGTTTTAGATCATACAGGGATTTGTTTAATTTGCAAACATAATCCTCTTTACCTTTGACTTCAAACCCCTCGGGTTGCTTCATCAATATCACCTCATCAAGCTTCCCATACAAAAATGTTGTCTTCACATCCATTTGTTCTAACACAAGATCAAATTCTGCCACCATAGCCATAAGAATTCTGATTGACCTATGTTTCACTACAGGAGAGAAAACTTCATTGAAATCAATTCCCTCTTTTTGAGTGAATCCTCGAGCAACAAGTCTAGCTTTAAATCTGTCTGGTTCAACTCCTTGGATGCCTTCTTTCATCTTGAAGATCCATTTGCAGTTGACCACTCTAGAACCAGGTGGTTTTTTAATCAATTCCCATGTATGGTTGTCATGGAGAGACTTAATCTCTTCATTCATGGCACTTAGTCATTTTTCTTTCTCCTTACTAGCTAAAACAGCTTTAACATTTTTTGGATCTTCCTCCAAAACTTCACTAGCAGCTACTAGAGCAAATTCTATTAGATCAACATATCCATACCTCTTAGGTTGTTTGATTTCCCTTCTGATTCTATCTCGAGCCAGCACATAGTCAGCTTCTTCTTGTTCCTCTTCTTCAGATTTTTCTTCATCAAGAGGCCAATTAATAGCTTGTGTTTCAACATGTTTATCTTTAGTCTCCACCTCAAAATTTAATTTTTCAGAATCAATTTCCTTACTCTGATCAGTGCTGGACTGAACCATGCTAGGCTTAGTCTTGTAGGCCATCTCAGCTTCATTGAAGACAACATCACGACTCACCAAACACCTTTTAAAACCAGCCTCCAAACACCACAGCTTATACCCTTTCACTCCTTTAGGATATCCTAGAAAAATGCACTTGACAACTCTAAGTTCCAATTTGTCTTGCTTGATGTGAGCATAGGCAACACAACCAAATACCTTTAGCTGTTTTAGACTCGGTGGATGGCCAGACCAAATCTCCTCAGGGGTTTTGAAATTCAGAGCTGTTGAAAGACACTTGTTTATGAGATATACAACAGTCATTACTGCTTCAGCCCAAAAAATCATGGATAATCCTACACTCAACAACATACATCTCACTCTCTCCAAAATGGTCTTGTTGAATCTTTCAGCTAAACCATTTTGTTGAGGGGTGCCCGCAACTGTCTTGTGCCTTGCAATGTCATTCTCTTTACAAAAATCATTGAAAGGTTCAGAACAAAACTCAAGACCATTATCAGTACGAAGCCTCTTGATCTTTCTGCCTGTTTAGTTTTCCACAAGTGTTTTCCAGCTTTTGAAGTTATCAAAAGCCTCATCTTTTGTTTTCTGAATGTAGATCCACAACTTCCTTGAGTAGTCATCCACAATGCTCAAGAAATACCTTGCTCTAGAATGAGAGGAAGTCTTGGTTGGACTCCAAAGATCAGCATGAACATAATCAAGGGTACCTTTTGTTCTCTGCTGTCCAGCATTGAATTTGGCTCTGCAGGCTTTGCCATAGACACAATGTGCACAGAACTTTAATCTTTCCATTCTGTCCCCACATAACAGCTCCTGTTTTACCAATTCAATCAACCCCTTCTCACTTACATGGCCCAACCTCATGTGCCATAACTCAGTTTTTGATAAAACTCTTCCAGTTGCAGTGGCTGCAGAGCTAATTACAACTTCACCATCTACAGAATAGAGGCCATTCTCCATAATTCCCCTCATGACAACCATGGAGTCTTTAACTACATTCAGTATTCCTTTTTCACCCTTGAACACATACCCTCTTTTATCAAATTCACCAAGAGAGGTTAAATTTCTCTTCAACTCAGGTACATATCTGACCTCTGTGAGAATTCTTTCAGCCCCATCATGAAACTTGAACCTTATAGACCCAATTCCTTCAATTTTGCAAGGCTTGTTATCTCCAAGGAGTACTAACCCATCTGCTTGATCAGAAAATTGTTCAAACCATGATTTGTTTGGTGTCATATGCCATGAACACCCTGAATCCATTATCCATTTAGTTTCTGGATTCTTTTCAGACACCATCAATGTCTTTGCAGATTCATAACCATCATCTTGAACAATTGCAGCATTTCCTGAGTCCTTCTTCCTATTGTTACTGCCACCATTTTTCTGCCTTTTAGGACAAACTTTTCTTGTAGGACCCTCTTTTTTACAGTGATAACATCTGATTTTGAAGATGTTTCCTTCACCATTCTTCTGATTTTCTGGCTTTTGCTTCTTCTTATCAAATTTACTATCTTTCTTGAAGGTCTTGCCTCTTGCTGTCAGCCCTTCACCACTTGTAGAGGACTTCTTTTCCTTTCTTTCATTCAATTCTTTTGAATTCAGAGCAGTCTGCACTTCATCAAGAGAAACAAAATCTCTTTCAAACAATAAAGTCTCTTTGAAATAAGAGTAACTCTTAGGCAAAGAGCACAGCAATAACAAAGTTTGATCCTCATCATCAATAGTGATATCAATATTTTCAAGATCTAGAATTAGTTTATTAAACAAATCCAATTGTTCTCCTACTGATCTATCTTCATGCATTTTAAACGAATGCAATGACTGCTTTAGGTAAAGACGATTAACTAAAGATTTGGTCATGTACAAACCTTCAAGCTTTGACCAAACCCCAGCAACAGTTGTTTCCTTAAAGACTTGCCTCAGCACCTTGTCTCCGAGACTGAGGATAATTGCACTGTGTGCCTTTTGCAGTAGTGCTTTCTTATCCCCATCAGCCATCATCTTTTCAAGTTTGGCTTCTCCATCAAGTGCTTCCACCAGGCCCTGCTGAACAAGAAGAGCTCTCATCTTCAATTGCCATAACCCAAAATCATTTTGCCCTGTGAATTTTTCAACCTCATACTTGGCCGGGCCCATTTCTTGAATCGAACTCAAAATCACTCCACGCTCACCGCACCAATTTGTTGTGCCAAGATCAGATTTTAATTCACAAAGAATGAGTTTCTTGTATGAACAAGAATGAGCAAAATGCAGAAAAGAAAAACAAAATGAACCAAAAAACTGCACTGTGCTCACAGCAGTCACTTTATTCAATCTCTGCAGAATTTTCTAAGAACAGAACTCTCTACAAAATTAGGCTATATAAGAAGAAGAAATAGAAGCACTATTTCAAGCCTAACTAACCCAACCAACTTAAAACTAATTAACTGTTACATGCTATAATAGAAAACAGAAAAATACAAGTTGGTACAGAGCAAGAGAACTAACTAATGGTTATTAATGAACCAACATACAACTATCTCCTTCATACTCTATGAGGAGGATTATACTTCTCTTCACAGGTGAAACATTCTCCTTTCCTCATCTTCTCATTTACTTTTGCGGGTAACAAATTAAGGAAGGTTCTTCTACCTAGCCATCCACTGGATCCTGTTTTAGCAACATTAGTAGGATTGGTTACCTTACAATTTGCTGGTTGCCAATCCCTTACAAATCTCTAACCCGAATAACTGGGTTTCTGAAAATTATACCCCTTACTATCACTCACGGGTAACTTTCCTAAGATCCGATTCTTATCTTCCACCCTACGAGCCTTGACCATAGATTCCATCAAGTTTTTTGGTTCATGGAGCCTTACCTCAGTGTTGATCTCTTCTTTCAGCCCCTTGAGAAACATCTCCACCAGAAACGGTTCCTCCAACCCCTTCACCATTCCGACATGCTTCTCGAATTGGCCTATGAATTATTGCACTGTTTCTTCATGTTCCAACGCTAGCAACGCCTGAAAAGGATTCCCCAAGTTAGATGCTTGAAACCTTTGGGAGATTGTGATCTTGAACCCTTCCCAAGAATGGTTTGGGTTCCAGGATTCCCACCATTGGAACCACCCTAGAGCTTCTCCGTCCATGGCAACCATCACTACTTCAAGCTTATCCTCTTCTCTTACAGCTTGCAACCGGAAATACCTTTCTGTCTTTGTTAACCAGCCCATAGGATCTTCTCCCTCGAATATTGGCATTTCAAGAGTTCTTCACCAATTGCTGCCCTGCACAACGTTCCCCTTATTCCTTCCTATCAAATTGTTTGCGTGAACATTCGATTCAGGAGGTTTTTTCTCCCATGATGCTGCTAATCGTTGTATCATCCCTTCTATCGAACTCAGTCTCGCCTCAACCGCTTCACGATTCTCCTCTATAGCCTTCTCCATGGCTTCCATGCGTGTCTCCATTCTCGTGTTTGCCTTCGTCACCATTAACTATTCCCACGCTCCTAGATCGGAGCTTTGATACCAGTTGATAGAATTGGACCAGAAACGGAGGAAGAAAATGTGTATTATTATTATTATGGTGCTTCCAATATCCAAGACAGAAAATAGATGAGTTTCGAGGTCTCACCACCCTCCACTTCCTAATTCTCCCCATTCTAACTTCGGACTATTTATAGTTTCTTAACTAACTGACAGTTAGTTATCCTAGCTATCCTAACTAAGTGGCAGCTAACATACACCTTTCCCCATCTATCATAAAACAACTTAAATAATGTCAGAGCACTTGCATTTCCCATTTTCAAGTCATTGAACTAGTCATTCTTTTCTTCATCTTAACTCACTTTTAAATTTTAATATACTTGGATGATTTTTAAAGGAGTGATCTCACAAGAAATGTTCAACAAAGGGGTCTTATTATTACCTTTGGGGAATGGTGCAGAAGATTTCCCACAGCTCTTAGTTACGATCTCTGTCTCATCTGAAAAAATGAGATTTCCATCAGCATCAGTTCCCCAGACAAAGGGAACACTCCCATCAGCATCCTGTAAAAGACCAGGAGATATATGCCACGTTAGAGAAGAGAACCATTAGCAAATATGACATGAAAATGAAAAGAGATTAATAGAGGATAACTCACCGCAGCAACAAATGCGGTCTTAGAACCACTGTCATACAGAATAAATGCAAATTTGCCTTGGAAATCTCTCACAACCTGAGCAGCAGGATAGGGACCACGATCTCTTAGAGTCCTGTATGCCTCTATGATAATGATCACCTCAGTTGCTGTTTTGTTCAATCCATATTGTTGCTTAAGGTTGGCAACATTCTCAAGGTGACCTTGAAACAAACAGAAAATGTCGTCCACAACTGCAAACAGCCTGACAACATAACAAAACAAACATATTAGTTGATTTTCAAGAAAAGTACTATCTTTACCAACTTTATAGTATCTAATTTCTTTCATAACATCAGATTATAAGAAATCAGGATTTCCAGATAAGATGATTCTACTTATCAAAGCGAAAGAAGAGCAGAATTTCAGCTTAACATTGGAGAGGAACGATTAGGTATGTATTGCTCTAAGGCCTAAGCAGAACAGTAACCTGGTGATGTATGAACTTAAATTTTATCTCATTAGAATTACTAAATAACACTAACAAGAAGCAACAGAAAATGGTTAAGACCAAGGTAGAAAGATTATAAATGGCCATCAAAACTATCTTAGAGTGCCTTCTACTGGTGGGAAGGGAGAGCAAAAGGAAGGGTGAGAATCCACAGTTAATATACTAACAAAATATATCTTAAGATCTGTGAAAGAATAAAAGAAAAAAAAAAGTTTTATATCATACCCAAATAACCATCAAGAAGAATCTTTATATATGGAATAGCATGAGTTTCTACTTTTTTTCTTTTGTCTTGTGTTAAGATTTAAAGCCATCAATAGAAACAAGATAGATAATGCCAGAACCGAAAGAAAAAGAAAATCATACACGGAATCACGTGCGTGCTAATAAAATAAGGAGATCAAATCCACGTTTATAAAAAAACTGGGCAAAGCTGATGTTTGGTCAAATTAAAGTCTAGTAACATTAAGGCCAGGAAAACAAACAAGAACAACTTAAAAAAACCATAAATAGCCACAAGAATCCAACATTTTCCATCAACCAATAGTCGAACGCTACAATAAGATGCCAACCAACACAAAAGATCCAACAACACACCCTTATCCTAACAAGTGTGGGGTTTAAACTTACAAACACAAACGAATATACAGATTAAATTTACCAAGACAGCAAGGAAATCATCTAGGTTTATAAAAAAGATTTCAACATTAATCTCCGTTCAACTCAAAAGATCACCCCAAAAGAACCCAAATAAAGGAAAGACATGAAACAAGGGAATTTATATTTTTCGACCCAAAAATCATGAGAAAATAAGATACTGAAGAAAAAAGGATGGACCTTGGGAGAAGGGGGTTCTGTCTGTGAAGGGAATAGGCCAAGAGACCGGAAGAGCCAAGGTTGACGGTGACGGAACCAGGGTGAACGGAAGAGAAGTGTTCTGCGATAAAACCGTCTTTTAGGGCTGAGACGGAATCTGAGTGAGGGCTCTGCAGACCCTCTGGGCTTTTTGCCACCGATTTGTCGAAAACAGCCAACATCTTTCGTGGATCGTTCGTTGGATGGGATGTGAAAGAAAGCAAAGAACGTAATGTTGAAAGTTGTGCTATGCAATGTGCTTAATAGAACATCTCTTCTCTTGTTACCCATTTTGCCCCTTCATTTTAATATGCTGTTAGTATAAATTTGAGTTTAATAGATATGCATCATGATTATAAACGTTTTTATACGGTTAATCAATCAAATCTTATTTTTTATATGATTTTTATACTGTTTTTTTAAAATTATATAAGCAAAATTATCTCTTTAAACTATTAGTATATGTATATTTATTTATAAAAGACTATGATTTTTTATATAATATTACTGTTGTAAAAAAATATTATATTATTCTTTTAAATTATTTAATGTGATAAATAATTAAAGAGTATAATAAAAAAGTTATAATACTCTTTTATTCTGATGAGAAATGATAATTTCTGGACATGAAAAATATTTTTTATATAAAAAATAAATAAAAGGAATGACAGTTTATATATAAAAAGATTCTAACTTTACCCAGTTTAGGACGTTTATTAATGTGTATTTATTAGAGAGAAAAGCAGATGACATCTTATTGTTGAATTGTTTTTCTCACCAATATTTTCAACTTACTAAATTTCAAATTTCAAATTCAATGATTTAATTTTATTAACTATTACAAGGTGTATCTACATTTGAAGTACTCACGGATTACAAATCGTTCGATCTAAGTTAAAGTTTGACCGTGCGGTATTTTTAGTAGTTCTAAATTCTTACATTTCAAAGTACTCACGGATAATTTGTTAATATGCGATCAAATTTATTACATTTTGATTTTGTGTCTTATTTATACTTTCAACTTTGTAACTTGTAAGTTAGTAGATTTGGATAAAGAGTGTGCTAAAAAAGAATTGGATAAATGGTGAAAGATTAGGCAGACAGATTATATATACAAATTTTATTACCACAATTATAACAAAAAGAAAATTGAACTCTAATGTGACATTTTCTGTGTGTTAATGGTACCATTCTTTATATTATTTTTTAAAATAAAATGTTCTCATATTTTTTAATATGTGGGATTAAATTTTACTCGGGTAAATATATGACCCAAAGAACATCTCCGATGATAATTTCTTGGAGAGTTTTTTAAGTGAAAAAATTATTTCTTTTAATTTATTTTTCACTTAAGTAAATCTATGTGATAGAAAACAAATTTAAAACTAAAATTTTTATTTTTTACAAGAAAATATTTCTTATTAATAAAAAAATAATATTTATCTAATTGCTTTTTCTTTAATGTCATTATGTTCAATTATTTAATAATTAAAAAATATAAAAATGAGTTTCTTAAAATTTTTTATAATTTCTTATCATTTACCATTGAAGTAAAATTGTATATAGATTTGTTATAAATGATGTTACATGCTAGGAATTATAAAAAATATTCTAGAAAATAATAAAAAATAACTTAAAAAATTCTCATTTGAGATTTTTTTAAAATTTCATAATTATTTTCAACATGTTGTAATATTAAAAAAATTAATAATAATTTTAGTTTTTTAAGTTCAGTAGTAAAAACAGGCAAAAAAAATTATGTAAGAAGATGAATTTTTTATTTAATTAGAATATATTAACAATTAAATTTTTTATATTTTTAATCACAAATAATTATATATGATAATTTATTATGACTACTTTAAAAATAATACTTAAAATAAATAATTATTAACGTAATAATAGAGGAAAATTATATTATTGATTTTTTATATGGATTCAAATAAAAAAATAAAATCTTTCTGTATTAAAAAAGACTACAGAACAGAGACACAGTAAACTGTAAACCGACATTTCCGCAAAACTAAGATGGGATTCCGCTTTACTGAATTGAATGCAAATGCATCAAAATCGAAGTCATTGTCCAAATGCAACTCATCTTTGAGACTTTGACTAAATTAATCGATTACTAATTTCTATTATTATTGGTCAAAGAAATAATATTATAATAATAAAATCTTTTTATTCAAAATCATGTCAAAAGTATACTCCAGTATTAAATATTATGATTATATGTATTAAATAGTATTTTAATAAAATCTTTTCATTTGATAAAAAATAAAATAAAAGCTTTTCATTTATTATTCTTAATTGATGTGTTTAAAATATTATTAACATTTGCACACGAAGGATACTTGTTAAGTTTACGATTTATTGTCCTACATGCTAAAATACTACTTACTCATTTTAGTCGTTTAAGATTGTTAGGTAAAAGTTAAGAAAAATAATATATATTTTTATTTTAATAAAATAGTATTGAGATTTTCTTTTTTATTTCTTTTCACTCCACAGTAAATTCATGTGTAATATAGACAAATGTTAATTAATGTCTTTAGTATTCTAGTTAAGAAAGCTAAAGTACAAATATTTTTATTGGAAAACAAAAAAGACAAAAAATTGCATGGATCTTAATTTTTTTTGTGTTATTTTATAATTTTCACACTAAATGTTTTCCTCATTTAGTTTCTTATTTAACACACTGGTTAGTAAGACCTATAATTAATATTAGAATAATTAATATCATCTTGAAATTTACAAATAACAAATAAATAATTTTAAAAAAAAAATCTTGACACTTAGACAGAAACAGAGGGAGTACTTGTTAAGTAATTTCTATGCAAGAGACGGTTGCCGCTTCCCTAAATAAGGTTTGAATTATCAAACAATCAATGTACCAAAAGTATAAAAGGGCCAGAATTAGGACTAGGAAACCAGCAACCGATTTTTTACTTAAAAGTTCAGACATCATGAAATAATAAAAAGGATAGAGTATACTTTATTTAGCTGTAATTTCCCTTCTATAACTTTTTTATTAATATTTTGTTATTATTAATCTTTTCCTAAAATTTATATTAAAGTAAAAAAAAATCATAGTTGCAATTCAATTTATGATTGATAAAACTAGAATTGTAATTAAATCAAACAAAATAAGAGACAAAGAAGGGTTTATTAATGTTAAAAAAATCGAGGGTAAGTTAAAATGTGATTATAAAGAAATAACGTTTAATTTATGATTTATCCTAATAAATAATAGAAGTAATATTTTTCCAAAATAAAAAGGACTCGTAAATGAAGTTAATTATCCTCTAGAACCGTATATAACTAAACTGGATTAGTTCCAAATGACTCTATTTACATTGATCATTTTTTTCAATTATCATGCAAATTTGGAATACTGCCCACTTATTTACAATTAGTAATACGTGATTTAAGGCCCGTAATTCTATAGGCTTTTAAAACAAAGTGATCACGATTAAAATAATAAAAAATATGAATTTTTTATATTCTCATTTTTTTTTTCAAAAGCTTAAATAAACAGACTACAAAAATTAATTTTTTTTAAAATAAAATTATTTTTTCTTTAAAGAAAAAACTGGAACAAGCATTCTCCGAAATGAATCACTTCCGAATTTTTAGATACTTTGACAATGTTATTTTCTTTAAATCTAACTATTTAACTGTTTCCAGAAAATGCTATATAAAAAAAAGAAATTGGGGGTATACTTGGCAAAAAAAGATTGAATAGTTGATCGATTTAAAAGGCCATATTGGCTCAAACAAATAATTATGTAACTAATGATGCATTAAATTATCAACTATGTCGTTGGTTCCTATAACATGTGACCCAGGCGCCATGGATGATTCATAATTCATCATGATGTACAACTAAATTCCTCAGCCATTCACAAAAAAAAAAAAAAAAAAAAAAATATATATATATATATATATATATATATATATATATATATATATATATATATATATATAAATCTCACAGCCGATGCATAGATAAGGAAAACAATGAAGCATATTTAACAACAGATTCTCAGATAACCATCTTCGGTTCCAATGAGAAACAATCGAGAGAATGGAAGTATACTAATACTTGATAACGCTGACAAGCTTCTCTGACCATTATCAGAAATATATAGTTTCTGGGGGCTAATGTGATGCTGCCCATCCTGTGTCATTGAATCACATAATCAGGATTACAACTTAAAAATTTGAGCACAAATCTATATCTATATTATCCCCCCCCCCCCCCCCCCCCAAAGAAATTAACATCTAGCTAGGGGAGAAATCTCAGGAAGAAAAAAAAAAATTCAGGCCTATAAGGCTGAAAACCATCTAAAAGGCGTCAGGGCACATGTCAAGCATATGCATTGCACTCTTTAAATCTGTGAAGAGATGATTGACTGGAAGGTTGGGTTTTAAATAAATGTTTTCAGCACACATTCATATATTGTTGAGGAGCAGAATCTATGAACAAGCAAGGGGGATCGCATCAAGCAACAAGATGTAATTAAAGCAAGAATGAACATTGTTTTGACATCTAAGTTGGGTGTTAGACAAGCAAAATTAACTAAACTGATCTTTCCTAATCCCTATCCTCGTCATGCAAGTTGTGAGCCCCAAAAAAGAGAATCTTACTGTTTCATTGGCAGATTTAGACAAGGAGAGAAGCCCGATTCTATTCCGGGAAATTGAAATAACATCTTGGCCCCAAACGGAGAAACTGGATATGCCATCTGAATGACCTCTGAAAATAATGGGCTGCAATGGCAGATTCCTGCAAGGATAACAGAGATGGGCTTCAGGATATATCCTTACGGAAATGAGAAAGAAAGCTTATCACCTTCATTTAGGTTCTTTTAGGAATATATCTTCAATTAAACACATGCAATATATCAACCACAGACTCAAATGCATGAACAGTGAAACAACAGAAACATGGATCACAAGGAAAGTCCAATACTGAGATGACAACAAAGAAAGAAACATAAAAGAGTGGAGGTCATAGAGGTTTTATTGCTCATCTTGATTGCTGATAAATTCTTTAATTTCCTAAGTGAAATTATATGCACCTAGTCACCTAC
Organism: Glycine max; assembly: GCF_000004515.6. Lineage (NCBI taxonomy): Eukaryota > Viridiplantae > Streptophyta > Magnoliopsida > Fabales > Fabaceae > Glycine > Glycine max. The sequence continues at coordinate 38,936,750 of NC_038256.2, read as the reverse complement.
ATCTTATAAAAACATCTCACCATGTAGTTTATAAACTACCAGCAGCTGTATAGGCAATAAGGGTGATCATTCTTCAAACCTCAATAACTATTTGCTTTACCTTCTAACAACTTTCATGTGTCAAAAGGCACAAAACTTTGACCTCTTATTAAAAGAAAGCTTAAGATAGACAGTTCTAAATGGTCCAAAACTCCTAATGAATCAACATTCATGAGGGTGATAGCTCTTACATTCTTAAGTCCCAGACTCGTAAAGTTCTGTCCAGAGAGCTGGAAACAAGTAGATGTTCCTCAGGTGCTGCCAACTGTAAACAAAGACATTGATGAACCTGTGTAAAATCAAATTGGGCAGCACTAATATTTTGAAAATAACCCACATACCTTTGTCACATATCCATCATGAGCTCGCCAAGAGGAAATTACATTTCCACTCTTTGCATCAAATAATTTACAGTGACCAGAACTTAGTCCAGCTGCAATAAAAGATGGCAAAGTGGAAATTCCACCTGCTTGCATCTTGTCAGAGCCAGTGGAACAAATGGCAGAAATAAGTGAAGGAAAACTAGATACAGTAGATTCGCCTCTCCAGATATGAAGCTTTTGACCTCGAGCAACATCAATGAACCTGTACAGTACAGCAAAGATTCAAAAGTTGGCAGGCATTGACATATTTTTTAATTATCTGATTGAAATGGCATTCAAAAACAAAGAATTAATTTCACCTCAGAGAACCATTTCCAGTTCCAACTACAAGAGTTTCAGTGGAGTTTAATAGATGCATACAAGTATAAAGGCTTGAGTCAAAAGCACTAGACAATATTCCATTGGATAGTGTATTCATATTAAGCACATTTGCCTGGTCACTGTTAATTTTTGATGCAGAGGATGGATGGCTTGTAGGATGGCCAGATTCTGTTTGGGACTCAGCAAATACTAATATCTGCTTCCCTGTTTGACTATTCCAAATGTGAATTGTTCCATCACAAGAAGCCACTCTTCCACTAGATGATAAGATGTAAATATCATTCACAACCTGAAATTGGAGATAAGTAATGACTGGTGTATTCACAGAAGTAGTTACCATAGAGAAATACATATCTAAAGGCCATTCACAAGTAGTTGTTAAGATCGGCTAAAGTGCCAAACTAATTAACTGTATTTTCTTGCACTATGATAGGTCTGTTAGGTTAGGGTCAGTTAGTGCGTTAATGAGTCAAGTGGCTGATGATGTATATAAATAGGAAGAGGAGGGGTAGAGAGGGGATTCATTCTGTGGGAAATTAATGGGAAGGTGGAGAGGTGCTGAGGTACTCTTGAATTAACCACAGGAAGTGTATTCAATTGTTTAGAAACAATAACTGGGCAGGGACAATAGAAGTTCTTCAGTTTCTTGAGCGTTCTTGACTTTTCTCTCTCTTTTACCAGTTGGTTCTATCACACTAGTTACTAATACATTCAATCACACGATAGCCCATTTTGTTTTAAATCGTCATCCATCATGCTTCACTTTGTACTTTGTACTTTACAATTTGCACATTGATACCATAGTTGACACGTGATAGTGCTGAATAGTTCTCGGCTATGGAAATATATAAATACTATATGGATCCATATCAAGCAGTAGTTGTCCAAGGTTGAAGAATGTAATTTTCAGCAAAGAATCAATAAACAAACCTCCTCATGGCCATGGTAGCCGGACAGACAGTTAGTTCGGCTCAATTCCCATTTCTGAACAGTTCCTTTATATCCTTGGCCAATTCCTGCAGTAAAAACAGTACATTCATCTTGGTTAACAGCCAGAGACCTCACTGCTCCATGATGTGCACGTATAGAGTATATAACAGATGCTCTGATCTTCCATGGAAGTTCGTCTTTCTGAACCCCCACCCTCCCAAGAAATTCAGGCCCATCCCAGATGGTGGCTGGACTAGGGAACCAAAACCAGGGTTCATGGTTCATTTGGTATGACATTCCTTCATGCACTGCTACTGGACTTTGATGAACTTTAAATGGTCGTCTTTGAGGGATCAAATTTTTGGCACTTCTTCCTTGGGATTGTGGAATTGACCATCCAACCCCATTAAGCAACAGCTTTGCAGGATTGTATTCAGATGTAAATCCCTGGGCTATTACAGGTCTTCTAGCAAGAAAATTTTCTGAGCTGTTTTTTGATGATTCTCCAGCATATTCCCACTGAAGCACAGGAGGTTTAGAAATAAGCATACAAGAAAGATGTACATAAGACTAAGGGACACACATTATCACACCAACAAAACCATGTAACTTTTCCATTCATATGGGGGAAAAGAAGAAAAGAAAATGTAGCATACCTTCCAATTATGATGGCGTAGAAGATGTTGTTCAAGAATCAACCATGTAGCACAACATTGACGAAGTTTCTCTATCCCAAGAAGAGATGCAAAGGAAGGATAGAGAACCAACCTACATATGTCCCAGAAGATTATATACATACTAAATAAATAAATAAGGCCAATAGAACAGACATATTATAAAATAAAACAAACTTTAAAGTGAGTCTAGGAGGACAGGGCACAGCCTATTTACAGTAGGGAATCAATATTCAATACACTTTGATGACAACTTGATTTATTGATCCAATTGCACTTTCCCATGATTTTACAAAAGCACATTTAAACCTGATTCAGTGACTGTTTGATATGCCCGATCTCATGTCCAAGTTAACTCTCTTGGTTTCAGTAGAATGTGCAGACTGCAGAGTATGTGACACTTTAGATTGAAAGAAGATCTGACTATAAGCTTATTTCTCCTAGAAATGATAGTTTAAGGGAATTAATTGATCTTTCAAGTCATTTTGCCATCAATAAGTCAAGTGCTTTGCACATGGGTCCCAAATTATGATAATTAACCCTGTATTCTGATGATAGGTGGAACACTACAAAATGTAATATTATATAGGGAAATGTGCATGACTTTTGCAAATCAGGCAGGACACTGCAATCAGGTTGTAAAAGCAGGTTAGCAAAGTTAAACTGAAACTCAGTGGGTGTACATATACACACAAGGACATTTAGGAATACACTCAAAGGAGTTTATTATTATTTATTTGGTTTAGTTTAGCATATTAAAAGATGCATTTTATTTTTATTTGGTGTTAGAAGTATGGATTTGTCTTATCATTAGAATTGGAAGAAAGATATGAAGCCAGAGGTGAAGCATGGAGTTCATGTCTTCAGACACTATGCTCAGAATTTTATCAAAGTAATAGAGCTTGTTTTACAAGCATTTACAGCTGTTCAAAATAATATAAATTAATCAGTGAAGCTGAAGATACAGAACTAAAAGTCTAAAGCAATAATAGTAACAAAAACATCCCTATACATATTTAACAATTAGGATTGACTAACCAAAGATAGTCTCTGTCTATGTGATCCAACATTAAGACGAGCTAGGGGTGAACACAATTAAGGTGGCTTTCCAACATATGGGATTATATCGCTTAACATAATAAAGAAGATTTAGTACAGTGTATTTTTAAATTTGACATAAACCACTAATGTGACTCAAAAAAAATTCATTATGTTTAGTCTTGCATGATTCCTTCTCCATCACTTTCCTTATCTACCTTATCTACCACTCCCTCTTCTCCTCTACCTAGAGTTCTTCTAGTTTTGCACTAAACAGCAGCAGAGTAATTTGTCCCAGCATAAAACGTACTCTAGAAAGCAGAATTGACACTCACACTAGATCCATACGACTTTCAATATGCAAGTCTCCTCCAATTTTTATTTTGCCAACCTTCAAGTTTCTGCCCACAGTAGTTGAACCTTTAGAAATTTCCTGGGAGAAAGCAAGCTCATCAAATAGTTCTTTCAGTTTTGGAAGAATATGCAATGCTGTCAAATCTGCTCCAATCCGCTGACAAATTCCAAAAAGAGTAGAAGCAGCCACCTGAAAAAGAGAGAGCAACTAGGATTATTTAACAATTTAAGTGATTAGGTAAAGAATGAGATGCATTATGGTAATGAAATGGAGCAGACATCACCACACTATCAGGATACAAGCCAAATAAAAGGCAGGAGAAATCTATCTAAGTTTGAAATATAACTTGGGGGAATTGCGCAAAAACAGTTTGGAAGGAGTATCAAATTTTGTTTTATGAGCAATGATCAGTTGCTTTATGGCAATGAGCCAATGCACAAAATCATTGACCTTGTAACTCTTCATTTTTGCCATTCCAATTAAAACAAGTCATAAAAAAAATCCTGATGTTTTCACATAAAACTGTATAATTACTTGGTGACTTATGACAGAAAAGTTAAAAGTCCCTGGTAAGGGTTAAATTAAGATTCCAATTAGACCCAACAGAACCAAGGAATGAGTGATGGATCCAAAACAAACCAATGGATAATTTGAAGAACCTGAAGCACTGCAATTTCCATATGTTTCTGCATAAGAACTCCAATGTGTATGCAACATAGGTCCTGTGTATTTTTCCAACAAATTCAACAATTAACTGTTACACAATATTTATTGGCAATTAAAGCATTTTGAAGCCAAAAGAGAATAAGAACCTTACTTCAAGCAGCTCCTTTACAATGACCTCTTCTGTCAAGAAATATACAAGGCCATCTAAAGTCATCATGCAATCAATAAGTGCTAAAGCACTCCAACTCTGGACAGGATCGGCCTTATTCATGCATGACACATCAATGAAGGAACGGACAACATTTTTCAGTAAAGGTACCATCTGTTTAATGATAAACAATTCCCCAAAAATGCCACCTGAAAAGTCAAAAAACGGAAGGGCATTACAAATTACAGGTCTCAGGGGTGGAAAGAGGGGAAAATATGAAAGTCAATATACTAAGAATACCAATTCTGACCAGCACATCAATGCCATCCGCACATAGTCCCTTCCCAAAGCAGTGAACAAGAGGCAAGATAGTCTGATTCAAGAACATAAGGAAAGTAAAAAATAATGATTACACATAAGTAGGAGTTGGGGCATGTGGATAAAGGAAAACATAGTAAGGTAGCCAGGAAGGTTATTGCAAAACCAAAAAACCTGATGGATGGTAATAGGTACACCAAGTTCTTCACTAGAACTGATTAGAAGAACTGAAGCAGAGGCAGCTGAACTTTTATCTGGAGAATTGTACAAGTTTGACAAGACCAATGGATGAATAGTTTCCAGGTATGCTTGTTTACCAACTCGATTCCATATTTCCCGTACAAATGAATCTTGCAGAAGAGAAACCTTTAAACGTAAATAACCTGTGGTCTGTAAAAAGATGTTTAAATAAGAAGTCAATTTGTTGTTAAAAAAAAGGAAAGAAAAGAAAATTTTCTAAATTATACAGACTAAACAAAATTCACAAAATCAAGTTTGCAACTAGCCTGTAAAATTTTCTGTATGGTAGGCAAGATTAATGTTTTCATTGCTTGAACTGTTAGGCATTTCATAAATTCCTTCAGTAGCATATATGCCCATTCAGCTTCAGTATCACTCACAGCATTCACTATAAGTGGTAAGCAATAAGTAGTGCACATTTCAGTCGCAAATGCACCCATTTCCCTCAGAGCTCCATGCTTTGCAAGATTTGCAGCATAATGAAGACGAGTTTCATCTTTAGCTACAAGCTGAAGTGGAGCAAGAAACAAGTAGGAGGACTTGACAGTCTTTGGAAAATAAGGAGATTCCAGAAGAATTTTGGCAGATGGCCTCCTACATATAAAAAATAAATACTTAAATAATGTGATAGAAAAACAATCACAAAAGTCAGACCTAATTAGGCCAAACACATGCATTCAGTTGTATGTGTGTGCATACACACTGATACCTCGTCCAATCCTTTTGGATGCATGCTTCAACAAGTAATCTAATATCAGGAGGTAGATCCTGCAGAAATCCTGGTAAGGTTCCATCTTCCAAGTATATTGCCAATGAGATTGGATCAAAGAGCGGCCTGCAAAGATGAAGTTCAGCCAAGAGACAACCAATAGAAAATATGTCCCTAGCAACATCTTCAGAGCAAAGTCTTGAAGAAGATAATTTCTGCTTCCAAAGTAGCAAGTCTGGATATCCTAAGGAGCTTTCATCTTCCTCTTTCATATGTTGAAGAAAAGATATTAGGTTCATTCTATACGGCACCTGGTAATTTCTGTCAATCAAAGATAGTTTGCTTATACTTTCACTAAATGTCTCTGTTGTTGGATCTCCCAAAGATGAGATGTTTTTCCCTGTTGTTTGATTTAAGGGATAATGGTAATAGGCATTCAAATGCCTAGCCTGTTCAGAAAATGTAGATGCTTGCTCTAGTTCTTGTAGATAAGCAGTTTCAGATAGAAGAGATGTCTCTTGGTGCATTTCATTTGCTTGAATCCAAACTTTGGCATATTTATTGGAACCATGACGTTTTGTTCTGGTAGTGGCATGACGGATGGGGTGTGGTTGTGTAAAGAGCTGACGACGTCCTGTTGATCTTGGCATCATGGGTTCTGATATAGGAAGCATAACATTCTTAGCAGCAATAGCTGCCTGGCCAGACATTTTGTAACCAAAGGTTATATCTATCCAATGATGGAGTTGAAATGACACCCTATTACTTTCTAATGCATCACGATGTAATTTAATGAAATCCTCAGGACTCTCTGCCCAAGAGGGTACAGCCAAATCAGCCATTCCATCATGTATTGACTTAAAAATTTGGGCATGACAGTAGAACTCTGGAATGCACTCATCAGGGGTCCATTGATAGAGCCTCTGCATTGTGGAAGGATATTCATTAGGCTCATACACTGAACGAACAGCCATTCGGAGAACACTCAAAGGGAGTCTTCTTGCTTTATAACTACAGACAGCCAATTCAGACAAACATTCATCTGAAACATGATGAGGGATTTCAGACGTTGAATAGGTGAAATCCAATTGTTCATCACCTTTTGCCAAGCGCCATTTGCTCTTGCTCAAGTCTCGCCACCCTGCGTCACAACTGTCATCAGGTTTTGAGCTAAAATCAATTACCCAAGGCATTACTGGATGAAATGTATGGTCCCCCCACCTTCTTCCTGCTAATCTGTTTAAGATGAGTAAATATTCAAAATTACTTAATTCTCCTCTCCACCATTTATGAAAACAAGATTGCCAATCTATTGTTGGAGAAAGCTTTAGATCAGCATAAAGGTCATAAGAACGACAAGCCACATTACAACAACCAATTCTTGCAGGTTTGGAGTTATCTCTTTCACTCTCTTGCAAAGTTAAATTAGATTCCAATACGGGTTCATTCCATAATCTCAGCCAAGACCATAATGAGTCAGTCAACATGATATTGGACGGGCATATATTACCATGAGAAAGCCCTAAACCATGTATGTACGATAAGGCTGAGAGTAGCTGATACATAAGAAATATTATATTCCAATTAGACTTTAATGCGTTGGGGTTAAAATGAAGAATACTTTCCAAGTTGTATGGAGTCTTTGGAAGCACAACATTAACGTGATCGGATGTTTTAAAAATTGCAAGGACAGGAGCTATGTTTGGATGCCTCAAAGAGCCTGGAAAAGGATCCTCTTCAAATGATGGCAACCCAATTAAACTAAGGAAATTTACACTGTCCCGTCCAGACGCTTTCCCTTCAATGAAGAGATCAAGCGACTCTAACACGTGATCTTCGATTAACTCACACAAGAAATCAGTGGAGACCTCTTGAAATGTGGAATAGGAAGACATTCCCACACGAGCAATCGGCGCAAGTGAAGTGATTGTCCTCAAGCAAGAAAATCTTCCAGAATGACTACAACTCGTGCTTCCAGAAAAAGCTTTTCCACTCTCAGAATCATCTGATGAAGTAATTCTAACATTAACAGCATTATTATCTTCACTGCTTCCAATACCAGGATCACTACTCCTAGTAGTGATTTCACCACTATCCAAAATATATTCATTTCTGCAAACAAAACAAGTGTTTATTACTTCCAATTTCCAAATCAGCCAACAACAAACCCAACCAAGAACTAAAACATCAATACTTTTGTTTACCCTTCTATTTTTTTTATAAAAAAAAAATTAAAAGAATGCACCAAAGCACAAACAGACCACATAAAAAAAAATCATTAAAATTGAAGAAGAAAGCAATTTGCAAAAAATGAAAAAGAAAAAAATGCAGAACATGAATCTTACACATAATTGATAAAACAATTCTTATCACGAGTCGGCATGTACTGCAATATAAATTGAGCACCCGAAGATTCGCCATCAGCTGTACCAGAAATCTATTTTTCAAAAAACAAAAAAAATTAAAATAAATAGATTAAGTAAAAAAAAAAGAATTTCATCCGAAAATTCAAAGAGAGAGAGACATTAACGATAGCTGAGGATCCGAAAGGAAAAGCAGAAGTGGAAATGGCATAATTGAAAAACACTTGCTCCGAGAAATCGGACTTTATTCGAAGTTGGAGGCACTCGAAGCACTGACTCTCTTCTTCCTCCATCGATTCGCTCTACTGAGTCAACTCACCGATTTCTCATGCTCGCTCTGGAGTCTGATTCTTCTCCGACCAGCAAGCAACACTCTCTTTTCCAGCTTTAAATATGAAGGCTAATTCTGTCATTTCATACCACATCAGTAAGTTTAACGCACCGTTCCAAATTTGTCCTTCAAAAAATCTTGAGAGCAAATATATTTAGTTTTCTTAATTTGCCAGCCATATACAAATCATTTTACTTTAAGAATAAAAATCCTTAACACGGGACATTTCTGTAAAAAAAAAAAAAAAAATCACAAAATTAAGTTTTTGAGAAAGACTAGTGTGATTAACGTATGCCCTTGTAGCATATATGGTGGATTAAAACAAATGATGGAAAAAATTTGTCTAGCAATGTTGTATTTGTTGATTGAGATGATAAAGTTAAAATTTTGAATCTTTGATCATATGTGTTGCCTCTACACCACCTACCATTGTACCGAGAAATGATGAATCAACCAATCAAACCATTGCTAGTTTTCATCAATGAGGATTCCACACTTTATTTCTTTGAAGTTCACGGCCATTGGAAATTAAATCAATATCAAAATAACATTTGGAATAAATAGAATAAAATATAAAAAATTAAAATAGAAAGTTTTCTAAAAAAAAGTCCTTTAATAAAACTAAATTATATCTTATTTTCAAGATATATATACCAAACGTGTTTTATGAAAAGAGTTTAATGGTTGTGTCTAATAAAATAGTTTTATATTGTTAATCAGTTACAAAATCATCATTTTAAAGTAATCATCATAAAAATATTTAATTTGTAATTGATAATATAAAATAATTTTACATTTTAAAAAATATTCTGTGCATTGACCCTCAACAGTGAGAAATATGTGCATGTTTGAATTAAGTTTGAAACACAGATCGACATTCTCTCTGCATGGAAAGACAAAAAAACATAAGTGAAAATTACTTCACAAGTTGTTTCAAGTAAACGTAGTTTTTCATGTTTATAATGAATTTCCAAACCCACTGTATATCGTTGCCATCAAACAAGGAATGTAGCCTTCCATATATACGCCACCCTTATATTTCAAGTAACAGACAAAAAGTTCTCAATTGCATACTTATATTATTTCAACTTAAGATCCATTCTTTAAACTACATACATATTTATATTAACAAAAACTATATAAATTTTTTTTTTTCTACAAATCAAAATCTATATTTTGAAAATTAAACAAATTTAACCTCTTCAATTTTTTTTTACTTAAAACCTTACAAAGCTGTTTGCTATTTGAATTCCCAATGAAATAAAAACATAAAACATTTTCTTTAAATTAGTGAAAAAGTAATTGAAATTTAATATTGTAGTTGATAAAATTTGAACAAAAAGTGTTTAAAATAATTTAATCATTTCAATTTATAAAGTTTTAAATAAAAAAAAATAAAAGTTTATGTTGAAAAAAAGAAATGGAAGAACTGAAATGGAAAGATTGAATTTGCTTAATAAATTATTCAAAGACCAAGATCACACTTTCATTGTAATAGAAGGACTAAAAGCATATTACAAATTACAATCATATATAACATCAAATTTTTAATTTGTGGAGATGTTTCACCTTTTGCCAGTAGAAGTGAACAACATAAAGAGCCAAGTCCTAAAAGAACAGGTAAAAAATAAGCAGTATGGGCTTAGAGTTACCAAAAAAGTCTAATTTTACTTTCAGTTTTTCAACCATTTTAGGAACTCAGACTACCATTTTACAAACTTGGTATTGATTCCCACACGGTTTGATTTCTGTGAATCCATTGAAATTCAAGCTAAGGAATTTAAATATCTTGTTGGGTATCAACATACAAGTGGAGTCTCTGTTGAAAAGAAAAAAAAAAAGTGTTCACCAAGGGATCGTAATCGTACTGTTGAATGAATAGAGAACGCATATGTAAACCTAACCCTGTTGCTAATGAAGGAAGCCATTAACGTTAATCATGAAGGCGACTCAAACACGATTGTAGGCCACTGACTTGCTGAAAAGGCGCCTAATGTATATGACTTGCAGTGCACTAACAGCAGCCAAGAGAAGGTACTCTCCCACAGTGTAGAATACAACACGCTTCCGTGTGCTCTCATTAGCTACAAACAGAGTTGAGCGTTGAATGAGTATTGTATTATAAGAACACAGACGAGGATAACATATGTTCCCAAGTACCTATTTACTCATGTAAACAGTACAAGTGGCAAGATGTAGGATATATAAGCATCAGATATAAAATGATGTGTATAATCAACAGATATCATGTCACTGAACAGTTTATCGACGCTAAAATTAGAGCATTCTAAGCCAACAATACAGTGTACAAACAAACTGTTTATTGTATCACAAATGTTTAAACTGTTAAACTGTTATTACCTCACAGAAAATGTTCAAATTTTTACTTAATATGAAACTAAATACTAAATAAAATCTCAAGCACTTCACGATTAAAATGACTAAATGAATGATTGAGTGCCTGGATAACTTAAACAGAAATTTTCTTTTTGTGCTACATTTGCCACTAATCTTCAAAATAGATAAACAGTAAAGATACTTATGACTGAGAATAATCCCTATTATGAAGAGGAGGGGGGGAGGGGGGGTCTCCATATAAATTCTACAAATGCAGATATAATATCATGACTACTAGATAAAGTTTTCCTAACTGAAACAGAGCCAGCTAATAAAAAAGAAAACCACTTACTATGACGATGCCTTGCATCACGGGCTTTCAAGTACTTCTGTTCAGCTGTAACAGATTCTAGTGCCTCTCTGAGCTCAGCGATCTTAACATTAATTGGGTCCAAATGCTCTGCAAACCATAAAAGTTAAAGGGGAGCCTTGAAATCCAAAAAATAGAATGAAAAAGGAACACAACACTTGGACCATTCTTCATAAATGTCATGCACTAGGATAGTAGAATCTAGTAAGAAAAGCAGCTTACACAGAACTTACCATCTTTGGCAAGATCATGCTCAGAGGGGATGTGACCAACATGAATGTAGAAAGAAACAGTCTCAGGTGTTGAGTAAGGGTTATGAAAACAAAATTTATACATTCCATGTGATGGGGCTTTAAAACTGAACTTGTCACCAGAGGTTCCCTTGATACTGTGGACAGTATTCCCTGCAGCAGTTGTCACCTGCAGATAACTGAAAAATTAGAATATCTGGAAGGCTAAAGTTACAAACTACTTACAAATTTGGGCAGGTCATCTGACAAATTACTGTTAAGCCACAATTAAATCATACAATCAGCAACCAAAGATGGCCAATGTGCTTCCCACAATAGTAGTTAGCATAAGATTTTACACAAAATGGCCCTTCATGCAGAGGTTACCAACCAACAAGAGTCTTCAACAACTTAATGTTCAATAATTGAACGTTATCTAATTATGCGCAGAAACTAAAGGCCACCCACTTGTAAAATGTGCATTATATCCTTTAAGTCCCCTATTTCACCACTATCTGCCATTCAATTTGCAACCCGACTTCACCGCAAATACTTCAAAAAGGGAATGGAGAATGTTTTCCGGGTTCCAAGTTATTGATGGTGTCTCAGTTAATCTCAGTCATAAATTTATATTGAAATGTGTGATTTTTATTGAAAAATGAGAAATTTGATTTTTCTAAAGCTAAAACAAGTGTTTTTGGTGCTGTGCTGCTCTTCTCCGGTTAGAATTGCTACACCAAGGTAGCCAATGTTGATCTTTAATGCAAAGTGCAAACCTTTATAACGCGGATTACCAAAATAAAACTCCAATTCTTATCGGAGAATAAGACCAAAAGCACCTGTTAAACTGCATCTAAGTTTTGTCCATATCTCCAGCAAGCATGCTTATCAAACTAGGATTCGTAATTATGTACAATACATGGATCATCATAATTGATCTTCGTAATAAATATGTAAAAAAAAAAAAAAAACCCTCTAGAAAATGAAAATGCCAACTATTACCAACACCTAAAAAAATAAACCCTCACCAGTAAATTGATAATTGAGTCAATTAGCAAGTGATTAGGGCAAATGATTAGATGAGAAAAGTGATAGAGATTGCACTGACCGTGAAATCAATGCCGGGGTGATCAGAGCTCCAGAAAATGTCATGGTCGACGACAACAAAGTTCCCCGAAACGGTGTCGCCCTCGTAAAGTACGTACTCGTAGACGCACTCGACGTCGTTCACCGTCACGGATAGCGATTCAATGCGAGCGAAGAAGCTCACCGTCAGACACATGAAAACCATCCACATCTTCGAGCTTCTCATTTTGCTTGCAACCCCTCTTTTAGGGTTTTATTATTTTCAAATGAAAAATTGAAATTTGAGAGGAATTCTTATTGTGGGCAAGTGAGAAGCGCTTCCAGATCTTAAAGACTGTGTGTGACAGACACTTTGACGAAGCTTGATTCTTTGGTTTTCTCCGCTTCCGCGAGTGCAACGCAACAAAACGGCACCCTTTGGGGCTGCAGAGATCTGATGGAGGCGTCGTTTTGAAGAGCTGACGTGTAAAACGTACAAAGAGCCTACAACGTGCAACCGCCCAATCAGAGAACGGGGACGTTCAAACTCAAACACAAAAATACTTGTATTAAATAGTTTATATATATATATATATATATTAATATTTTTAAATTATTCAAATTTACATAAAAAATTAGTATTTAATTTCAATAAAAACTTTAAATGTATTAAATAAAAAAAATATTTTAAAAAATAATTTAGTTAAAATTTTAAAACTTAGAATAAGGAAAGTTAATCATGATATATTTAATTTTAGGAAAAAAATCCGAATCAATCACTATTTTTAATTTAATTTAGTACATCAGAATAATTTTTTTACTAATCAATGTAAAAATAATATCAAATTCATTTAAAAATAACACTTTAACTCATTCAAATATACGGAATAAATATTTTTGAGTATATAATTATTTTATTGTATATATTAAAATAAATAAATTTATTTTATGAATTAAATTGATATAAAAATATTTAATCTGATTTAAATTTAGAGATAATGGTATAATTATCACAATTATTTTTGTATTATAAATTATAATACGTAATTTGAAAAGTGATATTCCCACTTTCTCATAGTCCCTCTGTTCTGTCTTTTAGAAGTTCATTTTACATAGGATTGATAACTAAACATGCCAAAATTGTTATTATGTTAGGATGGAAAATATTAATAAAATGATGATAATAATTAAATAATTTATAAAAATATTAAAAAACACAAAATTTTATCTTTACAATGCTAAAAATTAAAATTAATTTTATAGATTATTAACATTTAAAATACAAATCAAATAAAATATATCAACAACACATATTAATATTTATTAATAATTACTTATAGAATAAAAAATTGACAAACATTTTAGGTTGTTTTTTATTTTTTAACATAAAACTCAAATGATGTTGTATTAAACAATTTTTACTGATCCGCTGTGAACCTTTCTTTGATGGTTTTTGACCAATTTTTTAATCTTTTAGCCGATTTTTCTTTAGACTAATTATGTGGTTTATTCGAACTAATCACTTCACCAATTCACCAATTTTCAAGTCCGGGCAATCGCTTCGCTTTGATTTTCAAAACACGGTTATGCACCACCCTCACAACTAGTAATTTTTTTTTCTTTTTTCTTTTTGAGTACAATGGTGACAATTAGTTACAGTGGAGCGAAGAAAATGGGAAAAAGTTTGAATTTGAGTTGAAGAGAAAATAAAAATTCTTTTAAAAATTCAAAATTTTAGTCCTCGTATCTTAAAATAAAAATATTTCATCTCTTATTTTAAAAAAATTATAATTTTGATTTAATATTTATTTTATCTATATTTGTTTCTTTTTTTATATTTTAACAAATTAAATAATTTTTTCTTAATGATATCATTGTAAGTTTAGGATTCAATTTTTTTTTTATAAAAGTTAAAATTTCTCCCTCTTTGATTTTTATTCTTTATTAACTAATTAAAAAATATCATTTTTTATTTTTTCTAAGCTCTTTTCTTTCCTCTTCTTACCATGTGCATTTCTATTGCTCTTATGTTACGGAGTATGTACGGAAAAAAGTTTAAATTACATCTTTTTCTTTCTTATATTTATTTTAAATAGGCTAAAATATTAATTTGTTTCTTTTATTAATTTAATTAGTTCAATTTAGTTTTTTATTATTAATTTTTTAAATTCAATGCTTTTATAATTTTTTATATGTTATATATATTTTTAATATTTTCTATACTTTTATTTCCGTATGCAATGTCCTAATGGCACAGATTAGTAATTTACATTTGTCTAATTTTAATTAACCAAATAATTAAGAAAATAAAATTATTTATTTAAAACATTTTATTATTCAAAAATAAAATAATGTAAAAATATTTTTGAAGTAAATGTATTTAATAAGTTTTTGGTAAATAATATGGTTTTAAGAGACTTATTAACTTATGTAAACAAAAAGAGAGACTTATTAAAAAAACTATTTTAAATATTATTTTTAATTAGTATTAAAAAAGGATCTATTTTTACACTATTATCGTCCCTATTCTCTGTTTTTTCTTTTGAAACTAGAAAGTTAATATAAAGAGAAAAGGTCTAATTACAGATTAATAATTATGTATCAGAAATTTTTTTAAAACATCCTTTCTTTTAATAAGCTATTTCTAAATTAGTATTTATTTACTTATTTTGCAACTTCATTTTTGCTATTTTGGGATTAATTTGCAACCCTTACGTCTTGATAAAAAAAACTATTTCTATTCTTATAAATTTCACTTTTTTAAGACTAAATCATTCATCAAATGTGATTGAAGAGGTCGATTACCATGTTCATTTTTTAAAAAAATGAACCATGATCATTATTTATGAAGCCGGATTCTTTTAATGTATAATCTATGTAAATTGAAAAGGTAGATATCTTACTTTGTTTATATATTTTCTTAGACATCTTTATCCCTTATTTTGATTTTTTTTTACTTATTTATCCTTTAATTGTGTAACTTCTGCAAACCATTATAAATTTGAAGTTTACTTTTCCAGAGTAACAGTTGTTTTCTTATTGTTTCAAAATTTTAATTATTTAACTAATTTTTAATATGTTTTTTTATTTTATAGTCAAAGTTATATTTAATATTTAATAAATAACAATATTTATCCTCAGTATAATTTTTCTGACAATATGACACATCTCCACTATTTTAATTTTTAAAAAAAATGTTTTTTAAGTATTTTTATGGAATATTTTTTAAACAAAGGAGCGTCCCTATTTTTTACAAAATATTTTTTATCTTAAACTTCTAATTTGCATGGGCACCCAATTAATCTCCAGTCAACTCATTCATTCTAACATAAAGCAATATCTCAAATTGCGATTTCATTTTCAAATTAAGATAAACTGATATTTTGATTAAAAAACCTACATGTCGAACCACTTATCTACAAACAATTCTTGGTGCACCTCAAATTTTCAAACCCCATTTTTTTTATGGGAATTTTCAAACACCTAATCAACACTTCTTCATTTCTTTCTATTAGGACACAATTCATGTCTAAAAATCATTTTCCAGAGTTAGTTTAAATTTATTTGTTAAAAAAATAGTTATAATAATAAAATAAACATCTTTCTCATTTTTCAGTGCTTGTTTAAATTATTTTTGTTTTAAAAAATAATTTTCTATTTATTTTAAGAAATAAATCTTACCTACTTTTATTAAATAAAGACTTTTCTAAAATGTATTTATTTTAAGTTGAAAGAAACTGACCTAATCTTATACTTCATCCACAATTCTAGGTTGAATCAAATTCTTAGAAGGCATGTCATCTTAACTGCATGAAGCGTTCAATGAATTACGCTTATCTTCCAGGCTAAACACGGTCTGCATAGAATAGAAAACATTTTGGTTAGAGCAACATTAATAACATTGTTTTAAAGGCAGTTTTAGCATCTTGGTTAATTATCAATCAATGAGGATGACGCAGAGCCACCAATAAATTATCTAGTAGATGTTTATAGAATGTTCTAGTCCTTACCAACCTAAGAAGCAGTAACAAAAATTAAAGTCTTCAACCATTTTAAAACCTCAAATTCACCGAAGGGTTCCTTGGCCCTCATGGAAGCCACGTCTCCTACTTTTACCATGTGTGGACAAGTGAACCCACGTGAACCAATGACCTTTAGGACCTATATACGCACGACGTGGAACCAAAATATCCACTACAATGCTTGCCCTCTAATTCTATATAAGCAACCTTCTCCAGCAATTCTTCTACCACATCAACTCATCAAGGGTTGTGAAAGCAGAGAAGTGAGATACACTAAGTTATCCTCATAAATACACTCTAATTAGGTGGCAAGATAAGTGTCTAACCTTAGTAACATTGCCACATATTGTGTTCATTTTGGAATTGTGCCACTAAAATTCTATTCAATTCATCTATGGCTGCCTCTTCTTATGCTATGCAATCAATCCTGGCAAACCCTTTGATCCGCATTTCCAGCGGGTCTAGGGTGAACCAATTTGGCGTTCCTGCTTTGCACATGAGAAGGAATGTTGGCCTGAGAGTTAGGTCCATGGCTAAGGTAGTGGATCACAACACAAATTTCAGTTCTCATAGAATACATGCCTAGTGTTTTTGTTATTATTTGGTATGTTTCCTCAAACATTTAGGAACAATCATAGGTAACCATTGTTCTTGTTTTTTTATTTCTTTGCAGGAAGAACAACCAAGTGAGCCTGCAACCCCAGTTACACCGCCACCATCAGTAGAACCCAAGCCACAGCCAGTCTCTGCTCCTTCACCAAAGGTAAGCCTTGTGTTAAACTTAAATGTAAATCAAAATATATAACCTTTGTTCTTCCTGATTTGAGTTTTTAGCATATACTCTATTTGATTTTTGTGCCAATTATTGTGGAAATCGAATTTCACATTCTTCATGTGGGTCATTAATTAATTTAAGTTGGCAATTAACTAACCTTGAAGGAATAATCACTTATATCAGATGAGAAATTATTACATATATGGTCTTAAGACTACTGCAAGCTTAATCAATTTTCACATGGCACCAAGTTCAGTTCTATTAGTTTTTCCATATTAAATTAGTAAATTTAAATGCATGCTACATAGAGAACAATTGAAACCTGGGACACATGATGACGATCCGAGACTACTAATAATTTCTTAGTTATGCAAATGTGAATTTTGATAAGCAATATGTCCCTCTCTCTATTGATATCATGGTTAATGGCAGGTGAGCACTAAGTTTTCTGATGTGTTGGCATTCAGTGGGCCAGCACCTGAGAGGATCAATGGAAGGTTGGCCATGATTGGGTTTGTGGCTGCAATGGCAGTGGAAGTAGCCAAAGGGCAAGGTGTGTTAGAACAAATATCCAATGGTGGCATCCCATGGTTCTTGGGGACAAGTGTGGTCCTTACCCTTGCTTCCTTGATTCCACTCTTCCAAGGTGTCAGCGTGGAGTCTAAGTCCAAAGGGTTCATGTCCTCAGATGCAGAACTGTGGAATGGGAGATTTGCTATGTTGGGTTTGATTGCTCTGGCTTTTACTGAGTATGTTAAGGGTAGTACTTTGGTATAATTCAGTCATGAAGGCACACCACAATGGACTTAATCTCCTTTGTGATTAGAGAGACCAATGTTTATTTGTACTTCGTGTGTTTATTTAATCTACATATCAAAATTATTTCGTTAATCATAACCAAACTTCTTCACATTGAATTGCTGTTTGCCTCGTGTAATTACCACGATAACTAAAGCTTTTTATTAAGTTAACTACTACAAATCAAACAACGCTTCTTTACAAAGCAAGGTTAACTACATAGACGCGGCTTTCTTAATTCGTCTAAAATCAAAAGGAAAATTATTTGTGTACGTCCTCTTAGTTGTTTGTACCTTGAGAGAAATAGGCATTGAAAAGAGATAAATAATTGACTTGATTGATAATAAAATAGTGTAGTTTGATAGAAAGAAACTTAACATGAGTTTGATTGTGTAGAAGAAAATGGAAGTGAAGAGAAAAGATGAAAAATATTTGAATTAAAATAGAAAGATAGAAGTATGAATCCATGTTAGTTTTTGAAAATTTCTCTTCATTTTATCTTTTTTCTTCTCTAATCAAACAAAGAATTAGATAGAGATAGAAAAAAAAAATATTAATGAAATATTTAAAATTTATGAGTGTTCAAATATAATCAACCAAACTAAAATAAAAATATACTTAGAAAAAGACTTAGACTTGTAAAATACCTCTTTCAGTCTCTCTTTCTTGATGTGATGTAGATATGAAGATTCTTGTTTTTGTTTTATTATTTTTTTGTTTATTTCATTTGCAGAAATAGAAAGGTAGCTGATGAAATTAAAGTAAAAATAAAGTAAAGAAATTATATTTATACAACTTTTTACGTAAATGAAAAATTAAGAAGAGGAAAGTACTTGACAAGATGATTTATATGTTATAGAAAACAAAAAGAGTAATGTATAAAATGTTGTACAAGAAAGTATGAATAATATAATTCAAAAAAGTGAACTTTCCGTAACATGAGACGGTATTTGTTATATTACTTTTTTAAAAGTTTTTTTATACATTTTTGACGTATTTTTTATAAATAAGAGAGATGAGGAAAGAAGTAACAAAAATATAAAATAAAATGAGTGGTATAATGAATAGAGATTTAAGAAAAAAAAACTATACAAGTTGTATAATTTTATTATACAAAACGCAATCTCTATAAATCATAAAAATAGTGTCATTCTTGTCATGTTAACAAATATACCCTTTTTTAATACTAAATTAGGACATTTTAAGACACCTGCTCCAAACCTGTAAGCATTTCAATTTGTATAATTAAAAAATAATAATTTTGGTTTCTCTTTAATTTTAAGAAATATTTTTGGGATAGTATATATAGTAAAAAAAATAAAATAAAATAATATACCATGTCAGATACAATATAAATTATTTTTTGTTTAAATAATAACATTATTTCGATTATACTTAATAAATTATTAGTTTAAGAGGATAGGGATTCAAATTAATGCGTTCTAGTAGATAATTATGAAGGTAATGCTTATCACAATTATAACTAAAAAAATTAGGGAAACTGAAGGAATTTCCAGTTCAAAAAATATAGTGGTAGTTCACAAAATTAGCAAACATCCGTCAATGATAAAAAAAAACTAACATCCGTATGTTTAAAGAAATACATTTAAATTAAAAATATGATAATAACTATAAATTTAGTTAAAAAAATTATTAAGATAAAATATATTTTTGGTCGTTTATTTTTTTTTTTACTAAAATTATTTTTATTTTTTTACTTCACAATTTAATTGATATTAAATTTTAGTTTTCAATTTCTCACGGAACTCATTTTAAATTTTTATCTTTTTTTTTTAATAACAATCAAAAAGAGGACTAAAAACCTCTAGGGATAGAAACATGAGCTATATCAGCTCTAAGCATTGACAATACAATTAGGAACAACATTATACTCTTAAAGGTATCTTTCGGCAAATAAATTGGCCAAAATGTGAGCCACTTAGTTAGCTTCCCGGATAATATGACACCCTTTAATGGAAACTCCATCATTATAGACATTATGAATCTCACGAACAAGGGTATAGCAGTGATTCGTGTTGCTGCAAGATTGCAGGAGCTTGATCGCATTAAGGGAATCCGATTGAACAGTGATCTTTTTTTTGGAACCTTCATCTTTTGTTAGATCATTAATTTTCATACTTTTCATGAAAAGAATGATCACTTTTTTAAGAGAACAACAAAAAACTCAAATTTTAAGTTAGGGTATCAAATTGAATCTTTTTAAAAAATAAAAGATCCAAACAGATTATAATAAAAAGATGAAGGATAAAAATATATTTTAGCCAAAAAAACATAATAAAATCGCATTAGCAAAGCATAATTGATAAACGAATCGCATCATAATTTCTATGTCAATATTCCCTTATTGTTCAATTATAACAATCGTAAATAGACATGCAATACAAAGCGAGAGAATTCCCAGGTGAAAAGCAGTTACCGAACCACAAGCAACTGAGCACAGCTCCAAAAACTTATGATATGACATGGATATCTAGTGTCAGCCCTTATTGATTACACTGATATCTGATTTTCATCTACGGGAATGAACCTCTACACTCAAATTTATGAACAGAAAAGAATGAGAACAATACACATCTTAGCAGTTTCCTTCTTTTTTTTTTTTTCCAGAAATCGTACGTATTGCATATGTACAAATATTCACCAATAGAACGATATTGTCTTCCCCCTGTTATGGATCAAGCTGATACTCAGACTTGTCAAAATCACCATTTTGGAGTGTGCTTCCCACCACCCCATTTTCAAGTCTCTGCAAACCATTACAAGTCAATGACCAGAACAGAAGAAATCATTGTCTCATATCCAATACGAATACATTGATGTTTGACCTAACACTACACAGGAGAGCGCTACACATTGGAAAGAGGGAACCAAATTTTCCCCTTTAATTACTTGTTTTATACATCAAATACAATGGGATGCTTCGATCAAGTGGAAAAGACTTTGGTTTCTTAGAAAATAAATAAATGTGTCTTCAATTGCGCATTAAATAAATAAGATATGAGAACTATGAAACACAGACACCGGACACGGATATATATATAAACATTTTCCTATTATAATGAGTAAAAAAATATACTTGGAGAGACATACAATATTCTACAACTATCTTGACACAGTATGGCACACATATAACAAATATCAAATAGAGATACTGTTGTCTCATTATAATATGACACACACGCACATAACAAGAAGTAAATTAATATCATACAATGTTAGTTTCCATATGTGAAATAAAAACAGAGTTGCCACTTCTTTTGAAAGCAAAGGAAGTATGCAAGTCGAGAATGAGAAATGTAGAAGAGGGTGGGAAGTATGGAAGTCATTAAAAATAAGAGTTGGGAGAAGTCAGTGAAACAGTGGGCAGCAGAAAATCAAAAGGTCTCGCACCAGCAAAGAATAGGAAATTAGGAGAAATAGAGATGCGTATGCGATAAGTTTCTGTCTTTCTAGTTTCTAAATTTGAAATTTGTCTTTTGAAATTTTTAAAATAAAAGTTATACACTGAAGCTGTGTCCTTTGTGGCTGAAGCCATGTCTTTAAGTGTCGGGGCAACAAAAAAACTAATATTTTAATCTGACACCAGAGCAGAGTGCTGGAGACATGTCGTACATGATAAACACAAGGTAGAAAGGTTATCACCAACAAATAAAAAAAATTTGTACTCGTTTACTGTTTGATTAGTCCTATGTACAAAGAATCATTAACAAAAACAGAAACAGAGAGAGGTTCAGATACATACTTCTGTTTGTAGATCAACTGGAAACAAATTTATGGCTCCTGTGTTGAATGAGAATCCACTGAAGATGACACAATTTTTGCATTAGAGACATGCACAATGGAAAATAAATGGGTAGAAAACAATTAACAAAGTTAAAATAAAAAATAAGATAGATACTACAATGAATTCCTTGAGCTAGCGTTTCTCAAGTCTCAATACATAATGATTATCAAGGTGGGTACTTAATGAGCAAGCACATGCAATTTACAAGCAGAATGAAATAAAACAAGACCAACACAACTCAAAATGTAAGAGTAAAATAATTATATGTAGCCTTGAGACAATGTGAATAGAAAAGCTCCAGGAATCATACCAATGGGATAGAACTAGCTGCCAGACATATGGGATAAAAAACTCCTCTGGATGACTCTCTTGTTCATATGTGAAGCGCAGTTGAGTAAACATCTGACAAACAAGATACAGCCTCATAGAAATAAGACAAATAATCCACCTAATGGTATTCCACACTGGAAGCAAACCACAAATCAAAAAATATATTTCCATCTTACCTTCATTCCATCACCCCTCCAAGAACGACAATTGACAATTATGACTTGGAGCACTTCATGGACTGACCAGTCACCATCCTCTCTTTGAGCATCCATTCGACTATTGAAAAAATCTAATACCTGTAAATATTTAATAGATACATTTTGCACACACTTGAGAAACATGATTTATTATACAAAGACAAGCTTCATTAATGTGACTAAAGATAGCACAAAACTTGCTCCTTTAAAAGTTACAAGATTGCAAAGGGTCAGCATATTTTGGTACTTTCATTTAAATAAAACATATATGACACATACAGTATAAATGTTATCAATCAGTTCATTGAAACGTGGATGATTCTTGAATGGCTGAAAGACTTCCTGCCTGTGCATTATTGCATACACTACCTGCCCCAGTCACACAAGAAATCAGTAAGATAGATGCAAAAGGTTATAATGTAAATTTCTATTACTGCAAACTAGATAAAAATAGACATGATAAATCTTCTCAATCAATCAAAATCGTTTACCTCAGGATTCCGAGGTAGTGCATAAGTCAGGATTGCATTTATTATTTCTAGTACAAGCCTCAAGAAGTCAGTATAAATGTGCAATTCAGTTGACTGCACCAAAAGAATCTATAATTCAGAAAAAAGGAATAGTTTAAGTTTGTAATCAATAAAACCACAAAAGCACCACGACAGTATATACCATATCTTCTACAAGGTTGTTTCCTTCAACTGAGTTTCCTTTTGCAATATGGAGCTTATTATCTCTGCGTTCAGCTAATTTGTTATACCTAATAAGAAGCAAATATATGGTGGCCAGATTTTTAACCAGTGATTACAATGTTCTAAGACATAAAGAAATGGAATAGAACATTATGAAGGCAAACAAAAGAGTGACATACTTGCGTGAAAGCATATCAAAAAGGCTGACTAATCTCTGAGATGCATATGCACTCAAACGATGAACATGAGGTGCCATGTTTGCCAAGGTTGCCAGGCATGTTGTTTGGAGATAGACATCCTATCATAATTCAATACATAACAGAAATATATTTTACGTATTTTTTCCATACAATATATGCAATGTCTGAATTAAATAATCAGTCAGCAGAAAAGCTAATTTTTAGATAAATGAGATTAAATTAATAGTCCATCTAAGTTTAAGATTTATACCCGTAGTTTTGACAAATTATACTGTACAGTTCTGCTAAGAATTATGACCATGAGCGAACCAAGAGAAGTCTGATGGAACAGGCGTTCTTTGTACCAAGGAACACCAGTTAATATCTGTCGATTCGCATACCAAATTAGCATTAAGTGCAATCCTTGTAATTTTACGGCAAAACATATTGCCAAAAGACAACTCTTACCAGCTTATGAATGCTTGCATTAAAAGAAGAATCTTGACTGAGTATGAGAAGTATAATTAGCAACATGTAAATTTGATTAGCAGTCCTACTTGGAGCATTGTATAGAGCTTCCAGAATTGGCATTAACTGTTAATTTCATAAGATGTCCAGGTATCAGAATAAGGCTTAATTATTAGTCATTCTACATGTATCAGCAGGTAGTTACATATATCACATGACAATCAAGTAAATACAAGTTTTACAAAGTAATAATCCTCAACATAACTTCATCCGAAATTCTACTTGACTTTTACATATAAAAATAATTAATTCATTCCCACTTTTTTAATAGGAGAAACTTAAGTTTGCTGCCTCATACCAATGCATCCAGATCTGTCCGCACTAATACATACTCCAGAAAGGCAGAATTCCCTTGCAACAATGAGTAAAGCAATAGAACAGCTGCCTCATCAGCTAAGCATCTGCAGAGGAATAAATGTTGCAAAGTTTTTTAAAAAAACTAAAAAATGTGCAAAATCCAAAATAATGAATTGCAACTACTATGAGTGTATGACACTATACACACACTGTACATTAATTAAATGTCCAAAGTGACAAGAAGTCTGACAAATCTTGCTATATCTAGAAGCAAGGAGAGTGAAGGACACTACTTATTAGAAAACTGAAAGTCATGGACCACAACATACTAGAGCCTCAAACAATGACATTGAGGTAATAGGGACACAAAGTTGCAAAATAACAATTATATGCCTGAACCATAAAAGACAATGAAATCAGGAACTAACTAACTGAAGACCAAAGATGAAAAAGGCGGGGCAGGGCATAGGGAGAAAATTTGTATTTCTTCTTTTACTTTTTCCCTCCCTTGCTTTGATGTAAGAATCAATTGGTTAACAGAGTGTAAGAAACAAGTTTTCTAAATGTCATAAAAAGATTGATTGACAACTAGGTATGCAATCTGATCATGTGACATAGAAACAGGAGCTTTCGACTTGTCATCATGATAACAAACAATTACAAACATGCAGATTGTATTATCATATTTTGCAGAGATGGACTCAATTAAAACCATAGGTAAGCATGAGAAGGATGTAGTATGTTAATTGTCAAAAACCACAGGAGCAAGAAACTCACATGCCAAGTGTATCAAACAATGAAGCAAAGGGAAGCTTTATGTGTCGAGCACTATGTGCATTGCCCTCAATATCTACACGATCCACTGCATTTAAAGGTCGGATAAAAAAATTTGCTAGCCTTCTCAATCAAAAAAACATGCATAGGTACAAAAAAAATATTACATTCACAATCAATTGCATGTTCTAAGGCCTTGCAGTAAGGATTGTCAGAAAAGTGAGGATTTTCTTTGAGTAAAGAATCTGATGTGGAAGATTTGTGATTCGCGTAATCCTCGCTCACAAGACATTTATGATAATGAACGAGAACAAGAAGCACATGAATACTGATATCTGCAATAGGACTTTTTGATTCTTCACCACTCGAACTGACCAGATAACTAAATGGAAATAAAACAATATTTGCTGCAAGGCAAAATTAAAAAAAAGCCAAAAAAAAAAGCACATATGAGTAAGTTTCCGCTTTCAAACCTGTACATGAGAATCTTTGAGCAATAAGACAATTATGATAATATTATCCAAAATGGATATTTGACTTCATAGAATCCATAAATATTACAAAAAAAAAGTATCTACAGTAATCATACCAGCTGCAGAACCAACTCTCTGTAGCACACTACTCTGATTTCCATCATACAAGATGGAATAAGTTGCCCTATTAGATGGAACATTAGAACGGGCCATGAAATTTAGAAGCAATCTGCAAACAACTGCACCAACCAGAGAGCTGTCCTGCAAAAATAACAATACACATTTGTTTACTATCTGCTAATACACAATAACTAAATAACCAAGGTTTGATGTTAAAATTTCAAGTTCTAACCTGAGCCATTGCTGCATCAAGAAAGGGGTTCACATCATTTGGTCCAGGAGATGGCCCACAGAGAAGTTGAGTTGACATTCCAATAATCATGAAATTAAGCAGCTCTAGATGTAGGAGAAATGTGTCGGGACTACAATAATAATAAATTTCACTTGTCAGGAAAAAATAGTTTGCTCAATAACTCACCAAGAATTAGCAGGTCAAATTACTCATGAGTCATGATATACCTCACTTCTACTGATGCTATAAAGCTCAGCACATTACGCATAACAAGATTTTCGATGGTTTGGTCTGTATAAAAATTTAAAAACAATTAAGAGATTTGAATAATACTGGAAATACATGTATAAAAACCAAAAAAGACTTGAAAGGGGAAAATGACATAATTCATGTGAAACCCAAGAAAAGTAAGGAAGTTCTAATTCAAACAAATGACAAAAACCATTTTTATGTCACATCAAACATAATAAGATGACATCGAAACCAACATTTCTCACTCAGTAGGAATCAAAATTGAGTTACATCCTTCACATGAATCTTATGCTAAAACCCACCCAAAATAAAAAATGCAACAAAGTTCAATAAAATCTAGACATTTTACATTTGAAGATTTTAATTCTAAATCTGAAACAATGGGAGTCATACATACCTCTCAAAACATCCTTCTGTACATCCTCATTATCTTCAAGAGACAGGTATAACTGGATATTCTCACCTTGGACGCTCTCAATCAAGTGCTTTAAAAATATCGAACTGATGTACACTGCATTAAAAGCCTTTTCATAGACCAAGGGCAACGCACCAGAAGAAGACATGTACTCTTGCAAGCAGCACGCTAGATGGAACAAAATCTTCGCAAGATGCCTGGTGTGACAATTGTTTTTGGCTGCAAAACAATTATGGAAAAAAAACAAAAACAAAGAAAAAATTTCAAATAACATCTTGCCACGAGAAACAAATTTACTCTTCTTAACAGTCAATACATCAATTAATACATAATAACATAACCAATAAATTCAAAGAGAGTTAAACTATAAATCATTCAGAATTACTTCAATTAGAAACCCAAATCTTATAGAATACATAATCACCATTCTGAAGTCCTTGGCATTATCATAATTTCGAGATAAGAAAATCACACTCCAACATGCTAAGCTATTAACCAATACTATATGCCACGAATCAAAGAATTGAAGCCTCTAGTTCAAACCATTATTATCATACTAAGCCTAACAAACGGTGATCAAAGGAACTAGTTAGAATATGACTAACCTAATAGCTCGCAAGCTTGTTGAACACGCTGAGTGGACCATTGAACATTGAGAGGAAGCTCCAGCAATTTCTGCCAGAACTCCGATGAGAGGGGGAAGGGCGTGTCGCCGACGAAAGTTCCGATCAGATACTCCGCCGTCTCCGGAGAGTATGCGCCACCCCTGCGCGGCGTTGACGGCACCGACCCCATTCGAAGAAGTAAGGGTTTTTTTCTCTCGCGATGTGGTCGTAGATAGTGTATCAAATCTAATTCGGTGCTAGATTCAGGGTAACGGCATTGCGCAAAAACTCACGGTGAGATCAAAAGGGAATGGGTTTTTAAAATCTCGCGAGCTCGTGAAGAGAACAGAGAGTGTAGAGGGAGAAGAACCGCAACAACAACAACAACAACGAGAAAGAGCTTCGAAACGAAGGTTTTGTAGAGAAGTAAAGGACTTGTTTGGAAGTTACGCGTTTTGCCTTTTCTTATTTGGAGAAATCGCACTTGTAAATTGTGGGAACCCAAACAGAACACATTTCAATTTCGTCAAATAAAAATTATTTTTCTTTTTAATTTTATTAATATAGTCGATAGAAAAGCTAAAAAATTCACATAATATTTTTATTAAATTATTTAATATGGTAAATAATTAAAAAAATAGAAATGATAAAATTCCAAAAATATTACATAAATATTTTTAAAAATATTTATAAACAACTGCACAGGTACAATTATCTAAACCACGCAGTAGATCAAATAATAAAACTTATAAATAATGGAAAATAAAACATTATGTGGATGGTTTTCATGATGCAATGAGCATTCTACCTAATTAATGCTTGACTATAATCCTACGCGGCTCTGCCTAATTTGTTTTATTGTAGTAAAAATATCATACACTTGTTAAATTATTTAATGCGATAAATAATTGAAATTATTGATAAAAATATCACTACCTCTTTGATTTATCTCCTAGATGAATAATACTAGCACACACTGTTCTCACACTCTCCCTCACTCTCTTTTTGGGTCCTCCAATACTCTCTTTATGATGAGTTAAAATTTATTAAAGATCATTAATTTTAATAATTTTTACATCTCATCTCATGTAAATCAGAATATAGGTGTATTGAATTATGCTTAATTTTAAGAAATATACATAATATTTAAAAATTTTATTTACAATGAATTGTTTATAATAAATTATAATCTGATAACAATTTTATTTTTTTATTATTTTATAACACACGAGTTTAATAATCTTTTAAAATAATACTAAATAAAAACAATAATAACTACAAATTTAAAATTTTATAATTTAATCCACTACATGCATATAATCTGGTTAATGAGAATATAATTGATGGCTATAAACCTATATCAACTTTTACGGACATGAAAAAATTTCTTTTTTTTTTTTTTTAAGATGGGATGGATGAAAAGTTTTACCTGTTATTAATTTTTAAGATACTTCGTCTTATATATATATATATATATATATAAAATTAAATTTTTAATCTTTTTTATAAAATGAGACATATGTTGTTTTATAAATTAGATTTTAAATTCTAAAGGAGAGTTAAATTTATTCATAAGGATAAAAAATAAAAATTAGCAGCATGTTTTCTTTACTAAAGCATTTCAGTTTTTATTGTCATCTTTATTGTTGGATTCTACTTAACTCATTCTTCAAATATATCCATTGATTATATATATATATTTGCAATTCAGCACTCAGCAGTGTTCAAAATTACTGAATTATCTTTTTTTTATAAACCCCTGCATCGCATGTCTTACTTTTATTAGCCAGATCTTCTTCAGTATAAGACTATTGTGGCCAAGTAAATATTTTCTGCCATATATAAAGCCAACTAATCATTATATTGTCTTCAGTAAAAATATGATTGAGCTTACAAATAGGTAACCACAAATTGTAGCTATGAAAAAGCTACAATTTGTGTGTGCAGCGAATAGTTCACGATAAAGGATTTCTTTGAATAATTGGCAAAAAGAAAGTTTTTAAGAAAATAGAGCAAAACTATCTGCGGATTAAAGTTTCGTGTTAAATTCTGGAAAACCCAAGCTCACCTGAATTATAACTGCGAAAATGTAAATGTGTTTACTCCAGAGACAGATATCACTTAACTATCTGGTAGATTACTAATATCATTTGTTATTATTTTGGAAAACTAAGTAAGGGGGTTCAAATAAATATTTTTTCTCTGCACATTTTTATATTATATTTATGTGCACAATTGGTGTCAGATTGGTAGAACAAACTCAAGAAATTGATTCGATGAGTGCCAGCATATAGATGGTGATGCTGTTGTCCGCCACTATGAAAAAGTTAAGAAAATCCGTGTAATAAACAGGTAGATATTATTTTTCCTCTTAACTAAAAGTTAAGTATATTTTTTCAAAATGTAGGATTAATGTTGATGACAGTGGTGGCCTGAGTAGTAGCTGATGAGGTCAAAGTGATAAATGTAGGTAAGAATATTAGTAATTTGGAAAATGTGTAATGTGATTTTCCCTAACTATTTATGAAATTAATTCCAAAGACTTGGGACATTAATTGGTGACTTATCCAGTTTGGGAATGCAAATTCTGGAACACTCAGGTAAGGGCTGAAATTTCATGATCCACTTTGGTAATCTGTCACTCTCATTGACTAATTAAACAGGTAAGTCTATTGTTCTTCTTATATGTGCTGATATGTGATTCAACCTCTGTTGATAAGTCTATTTTTTCTAATCTTATTCGAACAGAATGTTGGGATGTATCATCAACTGTTTGAAGGTTCTAAGATATTATTATTGCTAGGACTAAATAGAGAAGAGAAAGAATTCATTAATGTATTTTTTCTTTGGTGAAGATCAAATAACAATGATGAGATACCAAATGTTTTTCGTCTGTTTCAAACAGTATTACATCAATTGTTGCTAAAGACCTTGCTTTATCACTCCCAAACGTGGTTTTTTCTTGTATCAGACCAAAATTATGGAAAACAATGAAATCAAGTTCTTTGTCTGTTTTTTTAGCTTTATGGTCTTCAAATATAGACACATAACAAAATAGCTTATCTCAGTCATTTGATTAATCAAACAATAACAAGTTCCATCATGCTTTTGTTTGTTTCAACAAATCAGAATGCTTAAGTTTGTTGGGGAAACAAAATTCAACTTTTGGTGAGTGGAAAAGTTTTAAATTTTGACCCTTTAAGAACAACTTAGTTTCCTCACCACATATTCATGCTTATAGACTACCAATCTTAAATCAAATGCTCTATAAACACTTATTACTGCTACATTTTATTGCCAAGTTTTTCTCCAGAATTATTCAAAAATCCCCACACATTGCCCATTAATCACACCCCATAATAGTGAAACACTATATATGATATTAGTTGTACCAATTAGTGTTGGGAAAAGCCTATATTCACAATCTGTCTACCAATACCAGTGTGTCGCACGGGTTTAATTCTAATATATATATAGATATTATATGATGATATCACGTCACATCTTCCTATTTATTCACTCAAAATAATTTAATTAATATAGATATTATATTTATTTTATTTTCAATACAATCTTATAAATCAATTATAAAATCATAAATTAATTAAATACATAAGAACCCTATAAATTCGAATATTCAGATTTTATAGTTATTCTATTTTTTCAAATTTTATATAGTAGATAAAGTGATGTTCTTATTCTATGTTATTGATGAAATTTAGGACATACTTTGATGACACTAAGAAAGACAAGCAATGAGTTATGATTCTCAATTATTATTATTCTCAAATTCTTGTATTATGTAGTTTTGTTTACATATTATATTTACTTTTGTACCTCTTATATATTGAGTTTTATTTACACATGTTTGTCTTATAGATGAAAAAAAAATACTTGTTCAACTTCGTGTTTTAAATAACAATTTGAACAAGAATTAAAATAATATTTATTGACATATTTACTCACGTGTATTTATTAAAATTTAAATTAAATAAAATATATTAAAATTCAAATAATATAAAAAAAATTTACTCTTATATTATATAAAATGTAAATTTAATAATCATACAAGACACAAGAAACTGATCTGGTAATAAATAAAAATAAACAAGAAAATTTCACGCATATTAAACAATAAATTCTGGTGAAAATATCATTTTTCCACTCCTTCCTCGGGAGAAAGAAATGTTAAAAAACATGATAAAAAGTAAACTTACTGGAATGTTTTTTTCAACAACAAAAAAACTTGTACCAAACACGTGAATGTTTATATTCCACGTTTTTTAAAGAAGACATATAATCTAATCTAATTAAAAGATTAAAAAAAATTGCAATTAAAAATATCTTGTACCATCTTCTATAAATATAATAGTTCAGGGAAGGGGGCTTCCATTCATCGTCTTCCTCTCACCTGACTACAACACCGTCGATTATGATGTTTAGTATGCCAAACCAGGTACATTTTGTCTTAACTCCAAATTGCCCAATTTTATGTTTGCTTACGTGTATGTTTTATTTAAGCATTGCATGATATGTGGGTGTTAGGTTTAATTTCATTGTGTGGTGTCAATCAGGAGAAATTAGTGTTGGATTTTGATTTGAATTCCTCGATGGAGTGCATGCAACAAAGACAAGGCTGTAAGCGCTAGGCAAGAGTTGAATTTGTGGAGGCACTCAAGTTTGCTACCAAGGCCAAAAAATTGTATGCTGATGTTGAAAACATCACACTCAGATTCTTACAATTTGTGAGGTTCACAATGCTGCGCAGAAAAAACTCTCTAATGAAAGAGACTGGTATGCAATTCTTCAGATTGAAAGGTTGGCTGATGAAGCAGCCATAATTAAACCGAAGACATTCTGGACATGCATGTTGAATTGCCAACATTGTAAAACTAAGTACGGATACGGCGTGCTTCTTGCAAATAGAACCATATATGCAGTCAACACTGTAGGAAGCCATGTAAAGCTTGCGTTTTTGAGGTTGTCTCACCATCACTGTTTACTTCGGTAAATACCCAGTCTCCAATGCATGGTCCCTCAGAAAGTGAAGTACTGGTGGAAAATCATATCCCATGGTGATATGAAAAGATGTGCTGCTGGAGTTGGTGCTTGTTGTGAAGGTGAAGAGAGTAAAGATGGCTATGTTCCTGCATCCAGAGACGACATCGAGTCACAAAGCTCTACGAATGTTGCAAGTAAAAGAGTAAGGCAATCAACACCAGATTCAGGAGAAATTCTCAAAGCTAGAAACGGTGAAGAGATGAATGATGCTAATGTTTGACAAAATCATCATGTTGATCCTTCATGGGTTAATGCAAGGAAATCTTTATATGTGTGGATAGTTCTCGATCTTCTACACTTTCAATAATATTGCACGGTCTATTAATTGATAATTGCTCTACGTTTAATATCACAAAAAAGTTGTCTTGAATTTTTATTTTTTTTTCTTTTGCCTCTTAATTATTGTCATGTGACATTTGCAATAAGAGTATTTCTTTTTCCTTTGTTTCTTGAATTACTGTATGACATTTTGATCTTGGAATTTTTGGACTTTTGGGGGACAATATTATTTGTGTTGTTTTCTATTACATTCTGATTTGATGTTATTGCACTTGTTCTGTGTGGTTATGGCTTCTCCTTTATAGTGCAACCCTTTAAAACGTACTGCCTGTGAAAACCCGTAGGCTTTGTCATTTATGTATCAAAAAAGTATTAATTGATAAATAAAATCATTAGTGTAAATGAAAGGCTTTGCTTTGAAGGGAATAAAAACAAAAAGAGACCTTACGAGAAAAGCTACCATGGATAAATAAATAGATTTATGGAAATCTCAAGGGCGGATCAATCAATATGACATAATTAAATAAAAACAGATTTGTTAAAGAAAAATATGTATTTCATTTCCGTTTACAGCATTTCAGCGAAAGTTTTTCATTTGTGAGTGATCTCTAATTTAATTAAGTTCAGTTGTTATTTTTTTTATCAGGAAAAATCAAATACAAGTAACATAAAATTTATAAAAGTCACATACTTTATTAAACCAATTCAACTATTCCTCATAAAAAAAAAACAATTGATCTATAGTTTAGTTCTTATTCTGATTATTAGGCCAAAACCCCTTAATTAATTAAAACATAAAAAAAATTGCCTTCAAAAGACTGGGCCATAAGAAAAGGTAGGAATATAAAAAAATTAATTAAATGCTAAACAGTAGAAAACGAAATTCGTAAGAGAACCGGATTGGTGTTTGATTTTCTCTCTCCTGCTAATTAAGTCTAATCCTTACCTTGATTGATCAATGTTATCTTTTGATTGGTTGAAGGGTTTTTTCGTGCAGATTTGTACTCAGTTTTTTCATAACAAATGACACTATAATGATTTAAAAAATGCTAAATAATAGTAATAGACTAACTTTTCGCAAAAACAAATTAAGACAAAAGGAAAGACCGAAATGAGAAGAAAATATTATTTTTTTATATTTAGTGAAAAGCTTTTGGATTGATTTTCAGCACACATATTTAGTAGTAGGAATTTCCAGGCTAAAAAAATATTACAAATGCCCTGCCAGCTACACTGCTCTTGCATGTCATGTGCACCTTATCACTTAATTAGGCAGACAATTGATGAAGCAACCTATGATCCAACTCATTTTAACATCATCATCAAATTTTCTGCAACTCAAGGGAGCTACTATTATTTTAGCCTTTTCTTTGTCTTTTCCATTAAAGGAAATAAAGCATTGCAAAATCTTTCTTCAAAGAAAATTTCACCAGCATGTATTGTTACATATGCTCCCTGTTGGTATATGACTGACACATGACAATCATCACTGCCAGACCAACCACTTCTTACTTAAGCCACAATATTTATTTTTTGTAACTAACTTTTTCAGCACCTACTTTCAGCTGAGTTTTGACTGATGATTAACTTCAATGACAACATAAATAAATAGACACAAAAATCGATAATTATACTCAATCTAAAGTTGATGTTTCGAGAAACGCTATCACTAACAAATACACTAGTGCATCAGAATCTGTGTGTTGAAAAATGGTTAAAAAGCCAATTCCTTAATTATGAAGAATACAAAATGAAAAACCCCCAAAAAGTTGCAGGTATATGTACGTTATTACTAAGCTAGTTACCATAATCCCAGATGGGCCCCTCTCCAGTGTACTGCATGGTACCAGAAACCCTTCTAAAAGATGGCGTGGCATCTTGAAGTTGAAATCACAAAATTAATGGCATGCAAAAATTCGGATATAAAGTTCACTTTTGAAATAGACTTATTGAGAGACCACGAGAACAACCATTCCATTAATTTCTTGATAACCACGTGCTTTAAATTTGGGCCAAGAAATTAAGTCTAGCTAGTATATCTTGAGTATCAACACAAAAACTGGTCAGAAAGTATATATCTAAGGAATTATAAGGAGATACTGTCACCCAGCTAGTTCAAATGAATAATAGAAAATACAGCCTTGACAATCTCCTATTTAGGACTAGAGGCCAAATAACCAAGTTGATTGGCCAATACATCTACATCTTCAACACCTAGTACACCATGATCTTCAATACCCTCATTAAGCAAATCTTGCCAAAACACTTCATCAATATCTTTATCTCTACTTTCTAGTCGAATATTATCTTCCTCCAATATTCTCTTTTGGCTTTCAATATTCTCCTCATCAAGATTCAAAACAAGGGGTAGATCAGGTACCTCAAACTCTAATACCTTGGCAGTGTATTCCTGCGGTTCAAGTTTAACGAAATTTGAACACTCTTCAGCACAACCTAATAACTCATCATCACCACCTACTTCAACAACATTACTAGGCCCTTGATCAATAGGCCTCCTCCTCTTCTTGGAAAAAGCTTCCTCAAGCTCCTTTCTCCAGTACTCCTTTTGCTGAGCTAATTGTTGGACGAAGTTTGGATTCTGCATTGCCCTGGCCAAAAAATTCATCATTTGTTGCTGTTTCTGTTCAGTCTTTTTAAGCCTTCCTTCCATTTCTTGAAGGTGAGATTTGGTACTTTGCTGCTGTTGTCTGAGCTTCACCAACTCCACCATAAGAACTTGCCTGTCTCGCCTCAACCGATCAACTTCTCCATCTAATCCAAACGGCCCCACCTCAACACAAGGCTCTACTACACCTTGCTGCTGCATTGCGTGAGATTGATGATTTGCTTTCCTCCTTCTAATGTTCTTCAGAAGAATCTTTTGCCCTCTAAGAAACAACTCATTAGCAAACTCCCACTTATCTGGATCAACCTTTCTAAACCCCTACAGATCATGTCATCAAATTCCTTCTTCATTTTCAAATCTATATATCAAATATCGCTGTAATAATGGTTTGACAAATGCATGTGATAAAACTCTTATATACCTAAAGCACCTAGCTAGATAAAAGTGGTAAATTTATTAAGCCTTAAATATATAAAAATATAACAACATCACTGCAGATTAAAGGTGCAAATTAATCGATACTGTCTCGTGTCATTTTATCTTGTAACTTTTCTGCTAGCTTTTTCCTCTTCAAGAATCAAAATAGGGGAAGTGCAGAACCTAATAAACGAAAGAAACCGGGGCCAATCAAACCTACCAATACCAAATATGATAATTGAAGATAGAAGAATTAATACAAACACATTAATTCATGAACTTCAAATTAAGAAGATAATTAAGGTTATATATCATTGAATCTAAATATACAATTTATAATGAAAACAACATTTCATTTCATCACACTAAGAAAAACTAGGAGAAGAATAAAATAAACATCATGTTATATATGATTGGGGAGTAGAAAGAGAAATAACTGACATAGGTGTTGAGTTGCCTGACAAAACTGGAGAAATTGTTGTGCTTGAAGAATTTGGGGAGAAGGGTTATGGAAAAGGCCTGTGGATCCCACACAACGAAGCTGTTGTTCCCCGTGCTCCAGGAGACTATATGGTTTGTGGAAGGGTCATCAACGATGTCGTATGTTTTTGTGAGGAATGGTGGAGGGCCAGTTTCATGAAGCCCCTCAATTGGTTGAGGAACAACCAGTATTGGCTGCGGATCATAGCCACCACAAAAG
Source organism: Glycine max (assembly GCF_000004515.6). Classification (NCBI taxonomy): domain Eukaryota; kingdom Viridiplantae; phylum Streptophyta; class Magnoliopsida; order Fabales; family Fabaceae; genus Glycine; species Glycine max. The sequence goes on along the minus strand of NC_038256.2, from coordinate 38,900,656 downwards.
GAAGAACTTTCTCCAAGAAACTCTTCCTTCACTTGACCATGAGGATCCATATTTGAATGTATATATATGGAGCTAGCTCTAGCTTAATTTGATCTAGGTACCCTTCTTAATTCTTCCTGTGAAACAAGATGGGCTTGCCTTTGACTTTGACCTTGTGATGAGGCTCTCTCAGCAGTTAGCTATATGGAAGTAGCAATCAACAAGTTTAAGTCTAACAGAAGACATTAATTTCTCGTAACATAGTGAATCAAGATTCAACAAGTTTGAGTCTAACAGGAGAGATGTTTGCATTTAGTGTTTAACCATATTTCAAACAAGATTGGCTCCATGGGAGAATAGGTGTTTGAGAAAAAGAAAAAAGAAAAAAAAGCTATGGAAGTAGCCAATGCAGTGAAGTTAAACTATTCACAAAGGAATTTGGCAGTTTTGAATAATGACATAATGAAAAGGAAGATCAGATTGTTTCTCTATAGAATTGGCTATAGCTCATAGCACAAGAAAACTTAGAAGGGAGAGAGAAGAGGGTGGAGCAGTAAATGTAGACTGGTTGTATAATGTCATGGTATGATGATGGGGAAGGAAACTTTTGGAGTAGAGCGACGTGGAGGAACCAGAAGCATTTGCAGCATGAGAGTATAAATGGCTGTTGTTGATGCCTTTGCTCTTTTCTCTTTTTGCTTTTTCTTTTTGGGCTGATATTATTATAATTTGTGAGTCATGTGTGTTTTTTCTCCTTTGGGAAAGCCGTTGTGCGTTGCAATTAATTTTGCCCGCAGTTACCGAAACATATAAAATTAAGAAGGATAAGATATTAGTATATTAAAATAATTCCTTTTGGTTTGCTTTGGTTTTTTGTCAACGGCTAGGGTAACCAAGAAGTTACTAGAGAAATTTAGTTTAGTTTATACAAGTAATTTGTTTTGTTTTATTATGTCCTTTTTGGTCATCTTCCATCTGATTAATTATGTTTATCCCTTTCCTTTAATTTCCTCTTCTGTATGGTTTGTCAGATGTAGCTCTCCTAGTGGAGGAATTACCATGGCTGAATGAATAAACTTCCAATTCCAGTTTGCTGTGCCAATGTAGCACATATACAAGAGTAATGAATTTCCTAATCTCCTAATTAAAACAGTATAACACACTAACACGTGTTAGTTGTTACACATCACATTAATTATATAATCACTTTGGATCTGGTTGGAGGTGAGGAATTGGGATGCCATAGTTGGAATGTCGTTGAAATATCAATCTCTCTTTCTCCTAGATTCAACTGCCTTTTGTTAAAAAATATATATATAATTACTTTAGTTTTTTATCTTGTATGTGTTAAGATATATGGACGAAAACTCATTTATTAAAAAATGCTTAATTATATGTAGTCTTTCTTTAATCTCCAAAGTTACAATTGTACTAATTAGATCTTTTAAGTATAAAAAATATGTCTCAAATGCAAATTCTAATTTACAACAAGAGTTAATGAAAGGGATCCGATCTAATTGTTTATCTTTTTACTTGTTTTCAGCATAAAAATGATAAGAGAAGGACACAAGTAGGTGGGTATTGTTTCACCTTTTTTAGCTCTTAAAATGGAAAAATAAGAAACATTTTTTTTATAAAATTTGTTAATAAAACAATTTTGTAATTTTAGAAAACGGATAACTATTTTAAGGAGTAGTAAACAAGCACATTTTTGTTATAAGACATTTAAATTTTTTCCTTTAACAATATTTCTTCTGCTCTTGTCCATGATTGCCAATGAAACTGACCCCAAACACATGTCACTTGATCATTGATAGAGACATAGGGTGCCATATTTTTTGTAGAGCCCAAAATTCACTCCGCTTATGAAAGCAACCAATGAATGTTTTAGAACGGGCACTATGCATGTGGAGTCTCACTTCTCTGTTGTTCTTTCTTGTATTTTCTCTTTAAAATTATATAATTTTAGTGATTTTTAAAATTAAATATTATCATTAAATATTAATATAGCTGTCATACAGCATTATTTTCATGAAACAGTACAGAAATAGTATGGGAAGGAACAGTAAAAAAATCAAATTCATGCATGTGTATTGTGTACATAATTTCCTCTAGCAACCAATGAATGTTTCAGAAGCACTTTTAAAATGTTCTCAATATACTCAGCTAAGAGGTGATGTTAATACTAAAAGGATGTAAAAAAATTGTTAGAAAATAATTAATAAGGTTTATGCTATTTATTGAGGAAAAAAATTGTTCATTTGCCACATAAGAATATTCTCGTATACTTTTATGAAAAAGAAATAGACAATTTATTTTTATAAAACTTGGTACAAGTATACGGTATACCAAAACCTAAGGCCTCTAAGTCAAAAATAAGCTTTGAAAAATGCAATGAAATCTTTTATAGATAAAAAAAATGCATAAAATATTCCTTTTACTAAAAAAAAAGAGTGAAAAATGACCTAGCACGAACTAGCATAGAGACAGAGTCACGGAGATTCGGTCCGTTTGGAGACGTGTAGAATCGGCGAACTAAATATGATGGACTAGGTGGATATCAGCGACTCAAGCTTGTCAAAATTAATATCTGATTCTACACAATATTATTTTATTCCATAAATTCATTAAAAAAGTTTTACATCTATTATTATATTATACGGTAAATACTCATATTCATAGCCAAAGATTAGCTAAAAAATTCACTCCTCAAAAAAAGAGAAAATAAATTTCGTTCTTAAATATATAAAAGTAAGATAAATTAATTCTATTGTTAAATTTGTAAGATATTTTGTTACGAAATTATAATAATAATATTTAATGATTAATTTAATAATAAAATATATTTTTAAAAGATTAATTTAACATTAAGTTATAAAATTTAAAAATCAATTTATCACTAAATTTTAATTTTAATTTTAATTTTTTTAATGACCAATTTATTAGTGCCTCATACTTAAAAAACAAAACTATGTATTTACTCAATATTATATTAATATTATTTATTCAAGCATCCTGCCACACCCACAGTCACCGGGTTACTCCTCCCCTCCAATACCTTTTGAATTAATTTCAATTTTTTATTAAAATTTATTTTAAGGATTTTTTTAAAAAATAATCGCCATTAAATTGCACTTATTCTGAAGAAAGAAATCTTTTATTGTTGACTTAAAAAAAGTTCTTCAAAAATATTTAATAATTTATCCTCTTGTCAAACAATAACTGTCCCTTTCTCACACTAATATTACACACACACAAAATTATGTGAAGCCTTCTATATCTACTGTTGGCCAAAAGGAATCCATTATGATCAAAATTGGATAAGTAACTTTTTTTTCCCCTATATTGTATGTTTCCTTGGGTAAGTTGCATACAGAATAAGCGGTGAAACTTCTAGCTAGCAGGATTTAAATGAAATTAACGATCTTAGACTTTCATGAGGTGTATATTGAGATTGCTATGGTTTTTAAACAATACTAATAACTAGCAATATATAGGTATGACAATTATTCCTGGGAGATCTCCATGGGAACTATCTCATTCAGAGCCTGTGGTCAGGAGACAGGGACTATGTTCCTCGCCCCGCAGGGTCCTCGTATCTTCGCGTATATAGAATTTTACTTATATTTTACTAGTAAAAAAAATACAAAAAAATTATCAGTAATATCTCACAAATCATAAAGACACAAACATTACTTAAACCCTAAAACGCCATCAAACATTCAAACTTCATTTCTTGAAGTCCTTCTTCACCTTTGTTCATTTTTCACTCCTTCACCTTCGTTCCTTCTTCACTTCTTCACCGTTCGTTTTACCGTTCCTTCTTCACTGTTCGTTTCAGCCGTGAACTCGTGGAAGCCTTCGTTGCACCTTTTTCTTCTTCGAGTCGCACTGTGCATTTCTGGGTTTCGCAACTTCGAATTGTTCTTCCTCTGTTGTATGTTCTTCCTCTGTTTTACTTATTTATTTCTATTGTATTTTCAATTCTTTGTTCTGCTCCTAGCTTATTGTGATATTTTGGTTTGACTGATTCATTGAGTTTAAAATTTGTAATTTAGCAATAAGAGTCAGATTTGTGCATTTACAATTTTACATGACTCATATTTGTAATTTTTGTTACTTGTTTGTTGTACAGAAAATGGGTACACCTATTGATGCATCCGTTAATACTATTGCTCCATTAGAAACACAACAAGTTGCTAATGACGCACAAAGCAATCCGGTGGAAGAAGCAGAAAATTCTCCAAATATAGAAGAAGTTGAAGATGTTGAAAGAAGTCCAAATAAAAGAGGATTAACTTCCACTGCTTGGACCCATTTCAAAAGAAAGAAGATAGAGGGAAGATGGAAAGCTATATATAAATATTGTGAAAAGAAACTTGGTAGATTCCATTAAAACAGAAATGTTCAATTATAATCTCTGAAAAGGTTATATGACTATTACAACCCAAGTTCTATGATAGAAAGGTATCTACAATATTACCAATTATATAAATAAATAAAACAGAAGAAGAACATACAGCAGAGGAAGAATAATTCGAAGTTGTGAAACCCAGAAATGCACGGTGCAACTCGAAGAAGAAAAAGGTGCAACGAAGGTTTCCACAAGTTCACTGCTGAAACGAACAGTGAAGAAGGAACAGTAAAACGAACGGTGAAGAAGCGAAGAAGTGAAAAGGGTGAAGACAATGTGAAACGATAAAACGACGGTTAAGAAGTGAAGAAGGAACGAAGGTGAAACAGTGAAGAAGGAACAAAGGTGAAGAAGAAAGTTAAGGAACGAAGTCTGAATATTTGATGCGGCGTTTTAGGGTTTGGATAATGTTTGTGTCTTTTTGACTTTGAGATATTACTTATATATATATATATATATGATAATTTTATTTTGTATTTTTTTTACTAGTAAAATACTATATTAACCCTTATATTTATGTTATACATATTATAAGTTATGAGAGTATATAAGTAAAATTTTATATACACGAGAATACGGAGACCCTGCGGGATGGGGAGCATAGTCTCCGTCCCTGTCCCCAAATTAGCTGCGGGGGACTTTTATTTCCATCCGTGTCTCTGCGGAAAAAAAATTTTCCGACCGCAGGACCCCGAATGGGGCAGTCTCCACTGGGGTCCCCGAGTTGCGGAGAGAATTGTCATGCCTAGTAGTCATGTAGGCTTTTTAGTGATAAAGGAGCTGCACGCGAGACACCTGGCCAAACTTTATTGCATCACAAATAGACAGACACGTGTAAGCACTTGGCTAATATTTTAGTGTTATAATAATAATTTTTTTAGGAAATTGTTATAATAATATTAGAGATTAGAATTAAAGATTAGAGATGAGTGTAGAACTAGAACGGCATCGAATATACCCGACACCCCAAAATTCAAAAGGCAGGCACGACAAAGAAAATGAAAGCTTAGTGACAAGGGTCCCATATCTTGCTTTTTGTTTTTGTTTTTCTTTGAAGCACTTAATATTTTCTTTGTCTAATTTCAACTTTAGAATCAAATTATTGCCCCTAATATTAGGCAAAACTTGATTAGGGGTAGTTTTTTTGTCATGCAACTAAGACCACTGATCTCACTCACAGAACCAAGAGTTTTCTAAGAACTGGCGTAAAACAGAGAATAGAAAATTCATCATTTCATTGTACACGTCCTATGCCTTGGACTAGCTATGCATGACTTAGCTAAAACACCAAGTTTGAAGATGAAGATGAAGAAAATAAGATAAATTACTTTATTTTGCTTTAATTTACATAGTGGATTAATATAATAAACTTAACCTATTAACTTATTATATCTTTTACTTTTAAGAACCAGTTTGAATGGTTATTTATTTTTCCACTTTATTTCTTATTAGCTTATTCAAAAGTCATTTTTAGAAGAAATATTTATCTTCTTATCCCAAATTTTGCAAATCTATTGAAGATATTTTTTCTATTTTCTTCTATATTAATTCAAAATTAAATAATTGAAATAACAAAGTTTTTATTCTTTGCTTTTGTGTCGGTAAATAAGAAAAACAATAATCAATTTGAAATTTGGGTAAAAAGGATATGAGTTGAGAGTTTAAGAGGGAGTCTTATTCTACTCTAGGCTCACTCCACCCCCTGTCTTGTCTTATTTCAGTAAGTTTTATATCACGTTAAACACTTAGGTTAGGAAGATGTTATTATAGATATTTTTTCCCTCCTTTTATCTTTACTATCGTGTTACACACATAACGTGAATTAGCAAGGGAACATTTTTTTTTCCGCTAATAATGTCTTGTTAATTAGCAAGGAAATAGCGACTAATTTGCGTTCCCTAACAAAACTGGTAAATTGTTTAGTGAGGGAGTTATTCCTTTACAAATCCCTCGTAAATCTCTTGCAAAACCTTTGCGAGGTTTAGAAAAATGAAATTTGAATTTAGCAAGATAATTATTTTCGCATAAATTCATCACAATTCAGCGAGGGGATAAATCCCTCACAAATAATTCCTCCAATTTTCTTAAGAGCATAAACAAATTTCAATGAAAAATACAAATGAACTGTCAATTAATGCACAAGAAATAGTAAACTATACTTAGAGCTGAAGACATACTACACGTTCCTCTTTAGTTATGTTAACTAATTTACAAAAATTGGATTACACTATTTTAAAGTGAAAATAATCTTAATGTTGTTATAAAGTGAAAAACAATTTTATGACCAGTTCTAATCAACTATTAATGTTAACCAAGACTAACCATGCTATGAAGCACCATACCCAGACTTAAAAACGCCAAACACCAATGCCATATGATCGATTGCTACATGACCACTAATTCCTTTGCCTTACCACACCTCACCTATTTTGCACTACCACTTCCCTTAGACGAGCAGCTCCATATGCAATGAGCTATATAGACCCAAGCCAACAACACTACTAAGTTGCAAATAGTCATTCAACTTGAAGGCAGTGTATTTTGAACAGAAATCGAAGAGGGATATAAGTCAGTGTGTTACCAAAATAAACAAACACCTAGAAGCTCGTCTGATCAGCTTCTTTTTCTCTGTTCTTTCTTCCTTAAAACAAATTTTTTTATAGAATTTTTAAATTGTATGTAGCTCAACTTTTAAACAAAAAGAGAAGCCAAAAGAAAAACCATAATCAACACTTAAGTGCAATCTGTTTCTTTTCCACAGATGGAAAAACTAATACTTGATGGACAACTTTAAAGCGCATGAGATATTCATCATGAAAAATATTAGCATCACACTAAACCACATCTATCTATGACGTCACCTATATTTAAGGCTAGGTTCTCCCGCTTCAATTTTATCTCGTAAAATTTAAATACAGCCCAAGCATACATAAATATACATCAGCATACTAACATATGCTTATGTTTATTCTGTACCCAATTCTAATAATAATACAATGCAATCTTTATACAGGGACAGGCAACAAAAACACTGGCGAGGGTACATCAAGGCATAACAAGCCAGGACCCTTTATTTAAAGACACCATTATTTTCTTTTTTTCAAACCTTACTTTAGCAACAAAGTCTTGGTCCTTTTCATGTGGTACTATGATTAGGCAGAACCAGATCTTACGCGGCGGCATCAACAGCATGGTTGCTAACATCCTTTTCCACAAAATCCTTGACATATTGTTGTCTGCGCATTGAAATCATTTTATGAGGATTGAAAGAAAAGCCTCTGATTGAGTGACTGTTTAAGACAATAGAATTTATTAATTCATACCTTGCAGGGAGATGGTCATTTGGACGATTGTATGGAGTCCAAACTGGCTCACCAACAAAAAAACGCAAAGCCTGCACATCATAATTGTGTAAGCATTTATAATGTAGAGTAAATTAATCAAAAAATAATATAAAAAGAAAGGTTGAAAATGCATCAATAAAATAAGATTGCATGATGTCATATCTCAAGTTTACTATATTCATCAATCCTAGATAGCAACACAGAGCGACCCACTCCAAAACCGCTATAGCCAGTATAGCGAAAATTATAAATACAAAATAAAAATTTATATTTATATTTTATACTATACAGAGCCGAATGCTTCAAAAAAATTGTCCGAAAAGGTATATGCGTAATTAAAAATAAAATAAAATAAGTCATAGTCTAACACATTCACCATTAAATTAAGCTATAATTAAACAATAAGAGAAGTGAGAGCATAAAAATGAAGGCTAGGAGATAAATAATAAGATGGAATTTATAGTGAGTTGCAAGTTGAAAGTAAGGGTGCCAGAGGCAGAAATATTAGTTGATGTAAGGGTGCAATTGCAACAATAAGATTGCTACCTTGTGAACCAGAGGGCATGGATTCAACCTCTCCACTTCCCTGGGGTAAAGGCATGTACATATTCGCTCTCCAAACCCTACTAGATTGGAACCTTTTGCTCTACATCACACTAATGAACTATGAAGTGTCATAGTAAAACAAGGCCCTGTTATCTCTACTTTTTTAAACTACAACAGAGGTTGGAGGTGAGTTTGGCTGGAATATGTGTTGGCTAATATCAAGGTTTGGCCACAAAATGGATGGTTGAGCGTGAATGGCATTTTGGCTATCCGCCACTAATTGGATGCTGTTCAGCTGCAATTTTGGCTGCTATCACTCAATGCAAAAACTCTACGCTATAATTTTATGGTAGCAGCCAGCAGCTGTGACTTTCCACTACTGTGCAAATTGATAACTATGCAAGTTCCACCTTCATTTATGAGAACACAACTAAACAAATTTTTGCAATCATGTGCTTTTCTTTAAAAAAAATACAAAAAACAGATTCACAAAAAGCGTTGAAAAAACAAAAAAGGCACGGGGCAAAGTCAATGATAAAGTATTCGGAGAACTGACTTCAAAACATCAAGTTCCCAAAAAATGGGACAGAGGAATATAAGTACAAGGATATAATGTTTTTCTATTAGCAACAGAAAAAAGTAGCAGCGCAGGTAATACTTGTAAATATGCAATCAATACCTTAATGTAGTTGCTCTCATCTAGCGTAAAGCGATGATAAATTCCGGCAGGTAAGATGATCATTCCTCCTTTCTTGACCCACACACGAATCCAAGCTTCATTGCGATCCCTAACATCAAAATAGCCTAAAGACAAACATGATATATTTAGCAACTTAAAATGGTAGGCAAGGTGGCAAGAAAATCAAAGTAAAGCAAAAAATTAGTTCATACCACTTCCAGCAGCACAAAAGCGGATCTCCTCATCAGTGTGAAGATGCTCTTCAAAGAAGCTTTTGATTTTCTGTTCATAATTTGGCAACTTTTCTGGGCAGACCTCACAAACATCCTGCAGAAAAGGTGACTCGGGTTGAATTATTAAAAATATAAGCATAGCCAGAATGTCAAAGATGCATAAGTAGTGCACAATGTTAGACATAATTAAAATTATAGTGACTCTTTTGCATATTGTTGATATTTCTCAACATATATTCATTTATATTGAGTAGAAGGAAAGTTAATTCAAAGCCATTATGATGAGACATTAGTATAACAAACCATGTAGGTGTAACCACGCTCTTCACGAATCTTCTTCAGCTCTGGATCATTTTCATGGTTATCAGCATCTAGTTTCCAGCTAAGGACTCCAAGTTCTACAATTTAACACGTGTCAAAGATCATATGTTAGCGTAAAACCCTTAATCTGCACATAAATATAACCGATAAATGCAACAAGAAGCTTACCAGCAAGTTGGTCCAACGAGACAAACTCCTTGGGTTCTTTGTGGTGGGGGAGTCTTTGATCTTCATCACTATCATCCATGTACCAGGCTTGAAGGACATCCTCTCGTGGATCCTATGAAAAAATGAAAAATAATAAGATCCTCTTATTTATCGGGAGTTCTTAATGAAGAATTCATATAACCTCTCAACAACTGAAAAAGTAGCAGCAGCAGAAGTACACGTCTAACTGATTTGATATAGTTTGAGCACATGATCAATATATACAAGATTAAGAATATGCTAGTAATTGGAAAGCAAATAATATGTTTCAAATAGATAGCTGGCTTTAGAAATATCACCACACGAATGCCATAATACCGTATAAGACATTGAGACAAAAAGTAAGTTCTCCAGGAGTAGGAACAATGATAATCAGCATTACTTAAGAATAAACTACTTTGACACCACCTGAGATTTCTCAAGATTGTACACAACTCCCAGCTTTTTTTTTTTTTTTTTTTAACATTTACAGCATCCTTTCCTTATAGAGATACACTCACGGTGTAATCTTTTTCAAACAATTAAGCAGAGTTAGCATAGTTGTGGTGTCCGAGAGAAATTTGACGTGTCAGCATAATTTACTCGTTACTTAAAGGTTTCCATTTCAAAACTCCAAGGAATTTTTTGGGTAACATGGCGCCTGTTCTTTCCACAAATTTCTTCGCAACAAATCACGAAAATATCAATAATTCCTCATAAAAACTTAAAAATATTCCACAAACACAAACAAATAGCCAAGTTGAATTCAAATAAAATTAACATAATTATTCATGATGAAATCTGCGCTAAATTGTCGAAGCAGAGCTAAGCGAAGAAGTATTTTCTTAAAGGCAAAAGGTACAATTTGCTGATTAACAAAGGAAAAAGAGAAAAAAGATTATCACAGGAAACAAACAAGAGAGTTGGATTAATAATACCTTGTCGGAAGAAACCATGGTGACAAGTTTTTCTGCTACGACGGGTTCGATGCTGTTTTCTGATCGGATTTTTGCAATCCTGTGCTTAATGCCTACGCGATTTATAAACCCCTCAATTGCACATCCGATTTTACCAAAATAGCCTTTTTCGCCGATGGACAATTTTGCTTTTGTTTCTTACTTAAGAATATCCTTGTGACGATAATATTTTGTTATTTTGGCTATAATATATTTTTATTTTATTATAAAAAATCATTTTAATCCTTTATTTTTTAAAAAAAAAATATTTTTATCTTTTATTTTTTGCAAATTGGAGTCAATATTATCCTTCTTTCAGTTTACAATTTATTTCATTAAATGTAAAATACTATAAATTCCCAAAATCATCTTCATCAACAGATCTCCTTCCTTACAATCTTCAAACTCCAAAATCAATCCCTCTTTTTTTAACGATGAGAAAAAAAAAAGTTATATATCAACAATGTAATTTTTACACAAAGGTTCAATTATAATTATTATATATGACAAGTTTATTAATTTTTATAATAATTATCTTAAAAAACATATAAATGATAATTTATAATTGAATGATAATATAAAATCATTTTATATTATTAATGCATAGAACTCTATAATTATTTTGTTAACTTATAAAATAATGCAAAAATAAGTTTTATGCATAATGTGGTAAAATATTGTTTTTAAGAGTAATAAGAAATTTAAAGGAATTTTTTTATGTAAAATAGTCCTCTGAAAATAAAAGGATAAGTAATTTGTATGATATAACCGTTTCTGGCAACATTTTTATTTTTTATAATTTTTCGTATATTATTACAATTTTTATTTAAAAGCAATAAACTAAAGCATTAAATTATTTGTGATATTTAACGCATATTTATGAATCACTTTTTTTAAAAAAATAACTAGTTTTATTAAAAGCCTTCTAAAAAATAATTATTTTTAAAAATTTAAACTAAATATACATTTGTACTGTCAATTAATGATCCTTAAAAGAAATTAGTGAAAAGCTATTTTCTAAAACATATTTTTTTTCAAAAGTTTAATGGAAAAATATTTATAAAATAAAAGCAATCCAAGCATGTAAATAATAATTTGGTTTTTTTTGGGAAAAAAAATTGTATACAATTCAAACAGGAGGTATAGAATGGTAGGAGTTGTGGAAAATGCACGAAATTATATATAAAAAAAAAGTCAAACTTTAGGTAGTATTTACTTTAATTACATTTTGAATACATTTGAGATGAAAATTTTAAAAGTCTCATATTTCTAACTCTATTTTAATTCAAATATTTTATTTTTTTCATTCTTTTAAACCAATCGAACCCATAACATCCATATGTGTTTTTGGGCGTGTGAAGCAAAAATCCATAGTAAAATGAATTTCTGAGGCTGAAAGCCTGAAATCACCATGGAAAATTGGAGTTGGATTCCTGCATACATGCAGTTTATGTTGACTTATCATGATTTATCTATTTACTATTTTTTAAGAGAAATCATCATATCAGTATCATTTTGGTTAAACAAATAATATTTTTTTTATCATTCTGAAACGTTTATATACACATTTATATATTTATAAAATTTAATTAACAATAAATCACTATATTTACTAACCATTTTTTACCTGCCAATCGACACTTCAAACGCTAAGGTCAACAACTCAACATACTAATTTTAATTTTAATATTAAAACAAAATGTTTTGCAAGACTAAGATTTCTACGGTTAAAATTGTAAATGAGGGTTCTCGAGATTCCAGATCCAAATTGAAAGGTCAACTAAATAAATAAATAAAAGCCATCAAAAATTCCTTTCACACCACGCATGTTGCATGCGTTATGGTTGCGTGTAAGAATTTTATTTGATAGTACTTTATTTCGAAGTTAGCATTAATATGTTATCGTAGATTCAAATTTAGTCGAACAAGTTATCGTAGATTCAAATTTAATTGCGATTATCAAAAGTTAAAACCTTAAACAACGTTCGGCTAACTAATTAGGATTCTTCATTTAAAAAATGAGACTTCGAGAACGTTCGGCGAACAAAGACATATTAGAATGTGTAGTTTTAATTTGTTCCTTTTAGTTACACACACATTTTTTAGTAAAACGAAAACATGCTACTTTTTAATTTCATACTTAGTTCCATTGTATGTTTGAAACACACCAAATACAAAATTGAACTCATATTCCATTCCATCTCACACATTCATCAATATTACCTTAGAAACCCGTGGACATTGAAGCAAGCATGGAACACAACACGAATGCAATGACAGCACGATTCACGAAACATGTTTCCACGCATATTTCATCATTGGGAAACCAAATCAAATGCTATAAACACGATTCACTAATTATTTATAATTCCTAACATTAATGTGTTATGAATCGCACACTTTCTCAAAGCCTACATCCCGTGAATATATGCCAGTATCACTAATCTCCTCAAAGGAAAAACATGATCTAAATAACTGAACACGGGCAAACAGAACATAATAGCAGCTTCACAGAGACAAGAACTAGTAGTATATAAACATATATCATAAGCTCTTGGGTCTGTTTCATCTCATGCTTGGTATGTTTCAGGTTCATAGACAAGTCTTCTCTTATGATAAAACTACACAAATAATATACTAACAATTACATCACAAACCTTAAGCTGTAATATCTGAAACAAGATTTACTAGTGTATTTCAGGGCCCTAATGAGTTGCAAGTGGCACTCCAAATTTCTCAGTCAGGCCCTTAATGTATTCCTTTCTAGCAGGATTGTCTTCCTGTGGTCGATTATATGCTGTCCACACTGGCTCGCCCTTAAACAACCTCATTAACTGCACACAAACGCATATTTCCACAACAAAACAATGATTAATCAACCTAGAAAAGCATCTTGATAAATTTAAACAACCTTAAACCAGCATCATTTTCTTCCTTCCACATCCCAAAATGAAGCCCTAACAAGAGAATATATGGCTGTGGTTAGCACAAGACTTTCATACCTTCACATAGTTACTTGGGTCTAGGGTGAAGCGATGATAGATTCCAGCGGGTAAAATGATAAGATCACCGGCCTTGATCAAAATGCGAATCCAGCGATCATCCTTGTCTCGCACATCAAAGTAGCCACTTCCTTCTAAACAATAACGAATCTCTTCATCCTGATGAATGTGCTCAGTGTAGAAGTTCTTCAACTTCTGTTCATAATTTTCCACCTTTTCTGGGCATAAATCAAGCAGGTCCTACAGCATAAGATGCAAACAAATGTTTATACCACCTAGAATATTCGTAACAATGATTAGCAAACAACAGCAAACTTGAAAGATCGCCTTATACTCCTTGATTATTGAAATGGACTCATAAACAGGCAAGAACATGTTTAGTCTTAGGCTCTTAGCCAATATACTACTAAGTACTAAGAGATGGACTCAGTCTCAGAGCAATATTGTGTAGCTACTAAGTTCTGCGTGTCCTATCCCAGGAGTCACACTCTTCTCCAAAAAGTAAAAAGATATTTTGGAAATTCTTTTTAGTAAAAATTTTGCAGGATTTATTATATTTTTAGTCCTTAAATTTTTAAGATTTCTGTTTTTATTTCCTGAACTTCACTGATTACTGTAGCAACAGTCCTATATGTATGTTCAAATTCATATTATCCTGGGAATTCTAAATACTATTCATATCATGTGTTAATCAATGAAGAGGTAACAATTCAAGCACCATCTAATTACAGAAAACAAAATAAAATGAATTGAAATTAAGAAGAAAAAAATAGAATATTACCATGTAGTTGTATCCCCTATCTTCTCTAATCTTGGCCAACTCTTCATCGTTCTCATAGATAGTTGGATTCAGCTTCCAGTATAACACCCCAAATTCTGCTAATTGGTCCAATGAAACTGACTTGTTGGGATTGCGGCGGTGAGGGAGTCTTGGATCTTCATTGCTTTCGTCCATCAACCATGCCTGTAATGTCCCAACTTTTTATTAATAACAAAAACTCCTAGAACTAGATTCAGATTAGTTCATGGAGAAAACTCACCTCAATCGCCATGAATGAATGACAAGTTTCAAGTTCCAATTACTCTGATTTGTTCTCTCTATCTAAATTGCAACTGACCAGAGTGACATTATTTTATATATTTGTTATCCCAAGACATTAAAAAATAATAAATTAAAAACCACATGACATTATTGTGGCGCATATATTTCCTCTTTTTGTTTTTACCATCTCTTCGTCTTCCGTTGCGTGACGTGTGGCGGGTGTTTCCACCCGAAAAAAAAAAATATCGTTATCGTCGTTTTGTTTGAGTGCTTGCACCCTCTTGTTAACTGTCTAATTTTGTGGCAGATAAATGTGTAAAATTTCAGAATATCACTTTTTACATCACATGACAATAAATTTAGACATTTATATAATTAATCATATTTTTCCGGTCACAACATATAATATTTTAAATGAAGATATAAATTAAACCAGAATGTTCTAGTCAATTCAAAGGTTGTTTGCGGCCAAAATAAGGTTGGCATTATTGATTATGGCGTAACACATTTATCCTACAAAATATCAACATTCAATGAAATTACTCAAGTCATTCGTATGCTGAAAGAAAATCAAAACCAGCAACAAGAGAGTAAGCAAACGTAAGAGAAGAGTAAGAGAGTGGTTTGGCTTTGCACAAAAGCTATTAACATTTAACAAGAGGCAGCGCCATGAATTTACATATCATATATTCCTCGGAAAATGGCTGCTCCTGGCTCTACATTTCAACTCATAAAACCTTAAAACTTCAGTAACAGGAAATTCCCGAAGGATGAAATTAGATTACAAAATTGATCAGGTAAGCAGGACACTCCACTATCCTAAACAAAAGAAATTTGCCCAAACAGTTAAAAGATACTAAAATCGACCAGTCTAAGAGCAGTCCAATTGTTGCAGTAGGCTGCTAGACGCTATGGTCTCTTCAGTTATAATACTTTCATCATCTCTCTTCAATCATTCATATACGAGTCCCAACTCTGCATAATCTATCTAGTTAGAGTTTTAGCATTCTTGAACATCTGCAATGACACTGAGACAACATAAATTTATGACAAAATATTGAAAAATACTTTAGTTACCTAGCATTCAGATTGACCGTTCATCATATTCAACATTAGGATTTTAATCACCACCACAAATATTATATGTAAACTAGTCATAAAAGGTAACATCAGTTTACAAGGTTCTCTTAGAAGCAGTTTACAAGGTAACATCAATTATTAATATAATTTTAAAATCTTGTTGAAGGCTAATTATCACATTCTTGTAAGAAAAAATGTGTTTTGTTACTTAGCAGTTGAAGAGAAGATTGCAACCAACCTTTGTCATTGAGATCAATGGGAAGGGCAACCTTTAGCTGGTTGTCAGCTGAACCACTAGATACTAGAGGCAGTCTAGGCTGTGGTGGAGAGCTAGTACTGCTACGGCTTGAATTCCCATTTGAGGCATGGACCTTCACTGGAAGGTTCAAATACATCTCGAAGTTAGATGAAGTTATCCCAGTCAATTTCTTGCCTTTCAATCTCCCCCTAACATAGAAGGCAGATTAAGAGAATAATTCAGCGGGCTATCACTAAAAGTATATACACTTGTAACACAATGGCTGGAATACATGTCTATAAAAATGGCAGTTCAGTACTGCAAATACCTGTCCTTACGCTTTTCAAGATATCGCTGCAATGACACTTTTCTGCTTGCCTGACCCTCTACATCTTATCAAAGCGATATATATATATTATGAATACTTAAGTTGTAACAATTTGATGTATGGAAACTTATTACAATGCTTTAAAAGTTTAAACAACAATTCTCTGTACCTCTTAAAGATAGTTGCAATCTAAGATGAATATTATGCTACCATGTGGGTGCATAAATATATGTCATTAAAGTTGTATATCACTTATTTGATATTTTGACAATTTATTACAACAAAAATCATCCTCTTATACCCGTAATGATAAAGTACAGCCAACCTACAAGATTTTATCATATTCCATTGCATTTAGATTCGCGAAGAACAAGTTCTGTTCACCAGATATTTAAGTGGAGCAGGTGCACATTACCTAGATACTAAAATGGCTGGCAATTATGAGCACCAGTAGGGGGGACATAATTGATGAATGATATCAGCACCACTACCCATACATATATGATCAATTTAGAAGTGCACACAACACAGCTGAATCTAGAAATACACTGCAATTCTAATGGTAGCTTTTTTTTTTGTTTGTGTGCATGCCGGAGGGAGGGGGTTTACAGCTAATAGTAGCAATTTTACCAGCAGACATGATGGTAAAGTATACAAGAAGCTCTTGCACTCAAAAGTGGAGCTTACATTCAAAACAAAGGTAGAAAAATTGTGGCATAACATCATAACTCTAGGACAATGGTAGCAATAACAACAAAAGCCTTTTCCCATGGGCTAAATAGATCAAAGAAAGCCATTGTGGTTTATCCAAGAAAGAACCTTAAATCAAGTAGGTGAATTTTGTTTTTCTTAATTCATAAAGACCATGACCTAGTATGCCTAGGAAAAAAACAAAAAAGGACCTCCAAAGACTAACCAAATCAAATGAAAAGAAATGGGGAGGACATATTAAAAGAAATTCAATAAAGGAAGTAGCAAGGGTCCAAATTCAGGCCATTAGTTTATCAGAAATTTCAATTTTCTACTTCAAAATTTTCTGCAAGTTTGCCGTAAAACAGAACAAGTTCTAGCAGACTGAAAATTCCAAATAGTTAATTATACTTACCAGCATCACGAGCTATGCTACCTTTCTCTCTATATTGCAGAGGATATTCCATCATCTTATCTGTAAAATACAATTCAGAACACCAATTATGAAGTTATAAATACCGCAAAAGGTGTACATATGTGGATCTTAACATTAGTTCAAAATTATGCAGGTTATCATGATTTTATCAAGTCAGAGATGTTGTGCCTGTCCATCTTCAAGACACAGACTCAAAAGCTATAATTCTAATATTAGGCATTCAGAGTGAATTTGATCATAATAATGACTGGACATCCAATTATTTTTCAACTTTCACAGCAACGGAACAACCAGTAGCATGAAAAACTCAACGAACATGACACATGAAATAGTTCAACAAAAAGCAACTATTAGCTTCAACCCTATTTCATGATTTCAAAGCAAGGCAACTTGGCATTGTATCCTCCTTTAAGAAATATATTGAATCAGGATAGTTAAACTAATAAAAAGACTACAATATTTTCCTTCATCTGTTCATCAGATGAAATCATTCCTTGAATTCCAATTTTTTATGCAATGGGCACTGAAGAAGACTCATTCCGTTGCACATCAAAGTACCAATACTTCAGCAAAATTAAGCAATCTTTCAACCCACTTGCTACCTGATTGAGCAACCTGAAGGATTGTTGTATCTACAGGAATGAGGACATCCTTATCCATTGGTAAGTGGCAAGGAGAAGGCCAAACAGCTGCATTTCCATTTGAAGGATCATCTTGAGTAAACTGGACAGGACTCACCGCAAGCTGCATGATTGCTCGTGCCTGCAAATCCAAATACATTGCATTGAAAGGTGAAATCTTATTGGATTTATGGCCAACTATTTATGCAAGAGGATGGATCATTACCAACCTTATCAGGCGAGACTCCATCATAGACATTCACCTTACCACAATAGAAAATTGTCATTTGCCCAAATGATCCACTAGTTGCACACCCTCTGTGATCACATTTGTAAGTAATGTTAAGAGTACAAATGGACAATACATAAAAGAAACACTGGCCAGCAACTAGTCACGTATTTTTAATGCCAAATGTATTGAATCTAAGCTAATTGACATTTTAGGTTACCAGATCGCTCTATTCATAGGGAAAGTAACTATGTAAAGAATGTTTTGAACAGTTAATCACTATCCTAGACTCCTATTTTTGTAAAGAATGGCACAAGGGCAGTTTTTAATTTAAACATGAATATTAGTTAGTTAGATGAGGTTAGTAAGGTAAATAAATAGAAGGATGCAAGGGAAGTGGCTTCATTCTGTTTTGTTATCATCTGGAAAACTGAGCATTAGCTCTATTGGAAATGGAAACCCTTCGTCAAGGGGAAACCCTTGGAGGAGATTTAGCTTTCCTTTGCCTTGTTCATTTTTAATCAAGAAATACAATCTTTCTCTTCTTTTCTCTATTTTCTCATCCAGGTTCCTAACACCTAATTATAATACTCATGTCAGTTTTCTTTTCAGCTAGGTATGATTACCACTTGCTGCAACTGAAAGCAAAATTTCCAAGAGATTCCATATCCACATAACATACAATTTCCTACCATATCCATGGCTGAAATCAAGGGTTGTTGGTTATCCACAAATAAACAGGTTCATTTGTTTAGATGCTAGAAATAACAAAACAAGCCTTGACAGAGACCAACACAAATTTATGGATGGAAACTTCACTCTTATTTGTTTGTACTCCTAGAATCTTGAGACTCATGATATTAAACCTAAAATAATCACTTTTACACCTAAGGAACTTCCCTCCTTCCTTTTGATATTTAACCTGCATGAACCTTGTCTCCACCTCAATCATGATATCTAAATAGAAAATTTTAAATTAAAGCATGACACAATCGTATAAGGTTGGGCATGAATGGAAAACAAAAACCAACAATTAAATATTAATTAGTCAACAAAAGTGCAAACACAATGCAACAAATATAGAATAACAACAATATTAAAGTTACAGGGATATCTAGATTTGGAAACAGCAGATATTTGCTTCCCATGCGCCAACTGGTTGTTTGGAATTGATAGAAATCCATAGTGCTTCTGGAGGTAGCACTTTCCAATCATCCCCCCCCCCCCCCCCTCCTAAAAAAACCCACCTAATACATCCCAGAAAAATCCACACATCCAAATTAATGACCATAAACCTTTTTCTAACCTCACTTTAAGCACCAACCCATGATCCCACGACAAACTTCTGTATAGGAAAAAATAAGAATATAAAACGAATTGAGTTTCTCCCATAAGCTAAAAACAACTTATACACTTCAGTTTTTGGAGAAGTTAAATTGTTAAAAGAAAAAGCTTCTATAAAATTTAACATTAGCTTATAGGAGAAGTCCAATTCTTTCTTTTTTTTCTCCTGAAGAGTTTATGGAAAAATTTATCCAAACAGACCCTTAAGACTAGTTCACCAACAGCTTTTCCTCCACTTAGCCCACCCATATACAATTAATGGATACCAAAAACCCACCGTCCGTATCATCTCCCACCTCACAAAAAATTTTAAGAAACAAAACAATGAGCCAATTTTCCAACCTAACACCAAAAGCAAACCGTAACATTTAAAGTTTTAACCACCCAAATCCTCCTATCTAGTCCCTCTAGTCCACAACCTTCACTCTTCACTGAACTCCAAAACACACCTTACCAACCACATTATTTTCTTCCCACAAAGTTTCGAAAGCAACATCAAAGATCCAACTAGCTTGGACGAGATTCCACACCCCAAAACCTTAAAAAAAATGATTAAAAAAAGAACTATGACGGTCACACAAAAAAAGGCATTAAAAATCATGGAGAGAGAGAGAGAGAGAGAGAGAGAGAGAGAGAGAGAAAGAAACAAACTTGGGGCTAGCAACGTTGGTGTTGGTGTCATTAGTTTCCGAAGGTTTTTCCCCAGACGACGCAGGTTTCTGAATGTCTTCAGCAGCATGAAAAGAGGATTCTTCAGGTGGCGGAGCCTTGGGCGGAGGAGGAGGTTCAGTCAAATTCACCTACAACCACGATTCATGAGATAATATTAGAGGCTCCAGAAGCAAAGGTGAAAGGAAGAAGAAAGTAACTCACTTGAGATTGAGGTTGAGGTGGAGGGGGAGGAGCATGACTACGGTGGTGCATGGCGGTAGGAGGAGGAGTATCATCGTCGGAAGGTTCCAGCAGCGCTTTCAGGGAAATGACCTGTTGGATCGCCTGCGATTTGTTCCAGGAAGGCCTGCGCATCCCTGTACGAACACGTGTCTTGGACATTTTAATTACTAATTATTAATTCATTAATATCGTTCTCGTTAAATTTAATTTATAATTAAAAAAACCCGCATCCCGAGCGAGCAAGGGATTAATGTTTTAATTATAATATAATAATGTATCTAGGGGAATGGAGGTTTATCAGGTGCCGGAAATCATGGAGGAGAGAAGAGAGAGAAAGAGAGAGAGAGAGACCTTTTTCTTTGAGGAATCTGCGACAGTCTTCGCGAGTGAGCTGAGAAATGTCATCCTCGGTGAGCTGGTTGAGGGGCTTGTCGAGGATGGATCGGAAGGTGGCGGTGGTGGCACCGCCGTTCATGGCCTCCGATTCCGGCACCCGCTCGTCGGTGGGACCATCAATTTTGTAGAGAGTGTGGTTGTTGTTCAGCGTTTGGGTTGGGGGGAAATGGGGGAAGGCTGGGAGGGCTTTTTTAGGACTTGGGGTGAACCCTAAGCTGCCACGTATGTTTCTGTCTTAATTATTCACAACTAATCTTCCTTCTCTTATCCTTATAACTATACGTTTTTATTTTTTTTTATATTTGAGATTTCAGATATCTTAATCTATTTCATCGTAGATTAATGCTATCCAAATGAATTTTACGTAAAAAAAAAATATATATATATATATATATAAATTTTTTCATCAAATAAATTATTCCCATAAATATAAATACCTCGAATTGGGTCAACATCATTGCTTAAGCTTTACTTACTGTTCATTTATTTACTTTTATTTCTGCGTGGAAGTTGGCGTCTCTTTGTAATTATTTGTGTGTTGTTGGGGTTGGGGGTTTCTTGGGTGAATAAATTGCCTTTGTCCACTTGCGTTGCTACTTTTCTTCCCTTCACCATTGCACTTTGCAACGGTATGGGCTTCCACTCCCCACACGCATGGCCCTCACAAGGTCTCTCCCCGCATTGACTCCCATCATCTCAATTACTATTACCTTTCTTAAGGTTAAAAAGACTACTTTCTAAAAAATGACGTCTTCATAAAATACATAGTTTTCCTATATTTAATAATTTAATTAATATTCATTTGATCAAAATTAATTTTGTTTTGCCTCCAAATAATCGAATTCATTCTGGATAGATCGATCTAGTTCGACCTAACTACAATGTCAACCTAAAGACTCATGAGAAGTTGAAATCCACAATGTATAACCCAATTGCAAGGTAGATTAAATATGTTTACAATAAGAAATTATACCCCAATCAAGAGTAACAACATAACAGGTAAATATTTTCAAATTAGGAGTCTTTAGTCCTATCTACAATTAGGTCATTGCAAGTAATGATAAAAGAGTAATTACTCGCTTTAATTCTTGAATCTGTTATTCGTTGTAACGTTACTTTTTGGATTGAAAGAAATTCATAAAATAGTCTCTGAAACTATATTTTGTTTATCATGTGAGTTCAACCATTAGTTCTCTTTCGTTGAAGTTAGCATTTCGTCGATGTGGTGCATTATATGTGTATGTGACACTTTTTTTTTTTTTGATGTAGTACGTGACACTTGTTAGGTACACATGAAAGGAAAAGAAAAAAAAAACTTTTTACTATGCTTACTTCCCAACGATTACTTTTTTTTTTCATTTTATAGGCATTCTTTGCGTGGTGGAAGATGATTGGTGGATTGCGCATTTGCACGGAGAAAATCAAAGGAAAAAGAAAGCAGAAGACATAATCGCTCCTTCCCAAAAAAAAAAAGGGTAGAAAGAATCCTTAATCCTCTTTCACTAATTCTTATTTTATGTAGGCTATTTGTATTTTGGTTTTTTCTTTTTGTGTTTTCATTTATTCACTATAGTTTTAATTTCCCTTCTTCATTATCTAAAGTTAAAATATAAAAAATAAAGTGAGATAAATTTCCACTAAAATTATAATAATTTTTCTTTATAAAATTATTTAATGAAAGAATTCAAAGGTGTTGAGTTTAAGGTAATTAACCTTTGATTTTAATAATAACAATGTATAAAAAATAGTATATTGTTAGGAAAAAAAATTGTAACAAAGAGTGTCATTATCATTACCAATATTCTCGAAACTGGACCGATCATCAAACCGATGAAAATATTAGTTCAAGGATCAATAGTTCAATCGCATTCAAATAATATCAAATCGATTTTAATAAATTTAAATATTTTAATATAATATCCTAATAATATTAAAAAAAATAACATAATGTATATAAAATGATGATAATAATAAGTAAATTTCACTTAAAAATTTCATAAATCATAATATTTATTTAAGAAGAAACATCGTTGTCTTGAAAGCTAAAGAAATAGTTTTAAGCAAAATTGGTTAATTCACCAAATTTTATCGAATTTTCGAATAGTTTAATGAGCTTGAACCGATTTAAGGATATACCAATTTTTTGGAAGCGTTGGATCGAACACGGGATTAGTTTCCAATCCAACCGACTAATCCGATGTGGGTCTCAGCATTACTCTAATTGTAAAAGGTAAAAAAAAAAGTTTTTATTTCCACTTATTCATAAAATAACATACTTAAGAGTCATTTATGCTCAAGCATTTTATTATTAAACACAATAAACTTTTCTTTCATTCATTTTCATAAAAAATGTTAAAACATTTCTTATATCAAATGCCAATTTATATTACTCAAGTATTTTTTAATATATGTAAATAAAACTAAAAATATAACCATGATTAGATAATGAAAAAAAATCATGTATCTTAGGAAAAAAGAAAAACGTAATAAAATATCTTTATTGTAAATAACAGGAGATCCATTTTACTGGATAAGAATAAACAAAATAAATATTTTTTCAATTTAATAATAAATTATTAAAATAAAATATTGAAATCAAAATATGTGCTCTATATACTTATCAATTTAATATAATGCATGGAAATTTTAAATTTAAATTACAATTTACTAAATTTAAGTGATACTAATTTGGTAAAAAAAAATAAGTAACACTAACTAAAATAATTCGAAAATATAAAGAAAATATGGATAGAATACATAATAAATGCATCGACAGTCTAAAAATTTAGTCATGTAACGTGAGTTATAATTCAAAAAAGTTCAGATGTTTATTATGTATTCTTAAGATATTTTTAAGTAAATTAGGGAATTTTTCTTATATCTAGTATTCATATGAGTTTAATAGGAATGTAACTTGAGAGTAAAATTTTACCTTATTGGATAACTTAAAATATGAATAGAATGCATAATAAATAACTAAATTTTATAAACCTATATGATCATATATCTTTATAATAATTGTCTTAAAATTATACCAAAAATAAACTTTAGTTATCCAATAATGTAAAAATTTTACACTCACGATTACATGCATATTAAACTCATATGAACACTGATGTAAGAAAAATTTCCCAATTTACTTAAAATATCTTAAGAAAAAATTAACATTTAAGTGCTAAAATAACACATGCAAGGTCCATCTGTTTTTTCTTCCTCTGTACTTCATTGCCATTTGATGCGTGATGAATTCATTAAAGTATTTGGTTACTTTTATATCGGATGCATTTGAGATGAAAAAAAAATTAAAAAATTAATATGAATCTCATGCCTGTATTTTAATTGAAATCGTTTGTTTTATTTTGTCTCTTTTCACTTTCACACTCATTTTATTCTTTTAAATCAAAAATATCCTAAGCATTGGATCTCCTCGGGGCGAGGGAAGGTTTTCAGGTGTACTACTGGTTTCACTGTGTTGTGTTCAATCTTTTATGTCAAGTCGTAATCTTCCTTCCTGAGCCTTATGAAGTTTTATGACTTCGTTTTCGTTATCATACTATTATTTTTTGGCAAACATATTCTTGCAGATTTTTGGTGTAAGATTCGTGTTTGGTTTACTTTATTCAAAAAATCTTTTATTTCTATTAAATTTTTCATAAAATTAAAAAAAAAAACTATATTTCTCCTCCTTCAAAAAGAATGTATTTCCACATTTCCGTCAATTGGATTGAATTGTAGGATGTTTTACTTTAGTGTCATATTGATCTTGATCCATGCCCTTTACAAGCATTCTATTATAGCTTTGTGTTGATTGAGTTGTTTGACTTCACTTTAGTGCCGCCTGTGGTCTAGATATGTCGTTTTATTTATGCTATTGGTTTTGAGAGAAAATTATATAATCCAATTATTTAGGTTTAGATCAAATTGATTTTTATTTTTTATAAAAAAAAAGTCTACTCGTATTAAAATATGTTGGGAAAGACCAACATTATTTTCTTTTCTATGGACTCAAAATAAGCATTTAGTATAAACAAAAAATAAACAAAAATAAAGAATAAAAGAATAATATTAAGAATTTTTAACATAAAAAATTCTTTCAATGTGAATGGAAAAAATCTCGAGACTAAACCACTAAATATCTTTACTATTAAAAGTAAAATTATAATGACTCTTTCAATATAAGATAATATCTCTCAACCTCACTCAATAAAGATGGTTTACAATTTATTTCAATTCTCACCAAGTATGGTGGAAACTATAACTCTCTTTCTTGCTATTAGTCTTGCTTTGCTTTTCTTCGGATAAGATGATATGGAATGTTCCAACTCTTCACAAGTCCCCCTAGCTATTTATAGGAGGGGGGTGTGTTAACATAATGAATTGGTAAAATGAGTTCCTAAATTGTATTCATCAATAGGATAAGAATATATACAAGTCATGTGACAGCTATGTTAACAACTATATTAGAAACTAAGAGTTGTACCAAACATATTAACAACAAATTATAGTGAATGAAATATATTAATAGTCCCCCCCTCAAGCTGGATCATGAATATCAGTCATGTTTAGCTTGTACAGCAAGGAAAAAAAACAAAAAAAAAGAGTGTTTTACTATGTAAATCAGCCAACTGATCCTTGGATGCAATGGGCATGAGATGAATGGTTTCATTATGTACTTTGTCGCGAATGAGATGAAAGTCTATTTCTATGTGCTTAGTGCGCTCATGAAACGTTGGATTTTGAGCTATTTTGATGATTGATTGGTTGTCATAGTATAGAGTAACTGGCAAAGAAGTTTCTTGATGCATATCAGTGAGCAAATAGCTCAACCATTAGAGTTCATAGGCACTAATTGCCAAGACACGATACTCCGCCTCTAATGATGATCTAGAAACGGTAGGTTGCTTCTTTGATTTCCAAGACACAAGAGAGGAATCAAAGAAAATGGAAAAACTAGTGATAGATTTTCTTATTACTGGGCAAGCTGCCCAATCTGGTTCACTAAAACCTCGAAGCTTGAAGTGACTAGCTGAAGAGAGAAAAAGAATTATGTTAATAAGGTGTGACTTCCTTCAAGAGTGAGTAGTGTAGATATCAATAAATGAATTACATTTACAAAACTTTTTATAACTCCAATCTTTACTATCTTAAATGGAGTGTGTAAGTCTCAGGGTTAAAGAAATAAATTCCAAGTCCTAGACTTCTTATACATGTCTTGAAATGTGCTCCTCAATTTCCTATATATTTAAATTTACATATTTACTTGAATGTAAACCAACCTTAGTTATGAAAGAATTTATATATATATATATATATATATATATATATATATATATATATATAATTATTCCATATCAAAAATCATATTTCATATCTAACTCATAACATATATAGTTTAAAGTATGCACTTAAATTATAAATTAAAGATAATTTTATAATATTTTAAATTAAATTCATCATTTTGACTCACTTTACAAAAATAAATAATTAAATTAATTTTTAAATATAAAAGATTAAATTAAATATAATAAAAAAAATATAAAAGATTAAAAGTGTATTTTAACTTAATGTAATACCTGCTGTAACATTAAAGAGTATGTACTAAAATGCGTGAATTGTTATAATATTTGATACGTGCGTGTTCTTTATTCTTACAACTAAAAAATAACTATATGTATCTAGATGAAGCCTAGCAAGAGATGAAGCATGTAAACGAATAGGAAATGGCGTGTGAATATCAGCTGGCAAAACAGCTCAGCTGCGTGGGTTTGCATGCCTTCTGGTTTGGGTACAAAGCTTGAAAGCTTCGTCCATGCAATGACTCCATGTCTCACTGCACAGTGTTGTACTGTTAACAGTTAATATTATTTTATCAGGTGGCTGGTGATGCTGTAATATTTCACAATTAATAATATTGATTATTATTACAGAAGTTAATACTATTTTATCAGGTGGCTGGTGGTTATAGTAGGACAATTATTATTATCATCATCGTGTTCTTAATGTAGGGCAAAAACCTACAACAAACTCGTCTTGTTATTTCTACTTCATGTTAACTCCTTAATTGTTTTAAAAGTATACATTAACACTCTCTTGTATATTACATTAACATTTTTTAATTATTTGAAAAATATTATATTATTATAAGAAATATCATTATAAATATTAAAAAATAAGAAAAACGTGTGTAAACTTTTAGGTGATTAGTGTAATTTATTATAAAAAAATTAGAAAATAAATTAAAATAAACTTTTTTATAGATGAAAATGAACATATTTTATTTAAATTTTTAAAAACTAAAGCGTATAAATTGATTTTAACTTAGAAAAACTCAATCTATTTTACATTTTCAATTTTTAATAATAGTATAGTTACTAGTTAACTCGTCGGCCAGGTATCACCATGAACTGAAGTATGAACTCCAATGGTCATAAGAAGTAATTATATGATTTACTTTCTTGAAAGGTGTACTTCACCGAGTCTAAAATCAGAAACCCAATGGGCCCATTAGGACCATCACACAGGGCCCGAGTCTACGGACCTTACCCTGTTAACAGAGAACCGAACCCAATGATTTTTCTTTTCAGTTTCATTAAAACAAAAATGAGAACAACAGAGCATTCATTGCATTGCATTGGGTTTTTCGACAAAGCAATCTCAACACCATGGTCCATGCTTAGTGTAACAGTGTCACAATATTTCAACTACTAAATCCAGTTTATTAAATTCGACAGAAACAATACGGTGACAAACTTTAATACCGTGATAAAATAAAATAAAAAGCCGAAAACTCTCACCATGCACGAATTTCATTTCAACGTAATTAGTTACTTAAAAGCAACTTGAATTGTTTCAGTATCCTCAGATTGCCAGCATCACACTAGATTAGTTTTTCTTACACTTTATCAGTGCTGAGTTCGAAATGTCAGAGTCTAATCTACTATTGTGTTCACAGATCTTGCGAAGTGCATAGTAGGATCAGAGGTGTGGAGATCTCACAAGTCGCAACCTACTACAGCAGGTTGCAAGACACTACTACTTCATAGTAGATCACCTAAGTCACTTCTCCACCCTATAAGTCGTCTTATTAATAATCATTTTAGTTATTAAATTTATAAATTAGTATCAATCAATTCTAAAAGAAGAAAACATTTTATTTAATCTTTAAACGCGTAAGAAGTATCACAATTATTTCTTGCTGTTGAGTTTTATAAGATAACTTTTGTTATTAAATTGTGATGCTTAATGATTAATTTATTATTAAGTATCATACTTTTTATACATCCGAGAGGAGTAAATAGAAAATTACATTTTTTTTAATACAAATTTATACATTTAGGAAGCAAAATTTTCATTTACCTTTTTATAAAAATATTTTTTATTGAGAGCAATAATAAATGTTGTTATAAATGACTGGGGTGTTTATTCTCTGTGGTGTGGGTACCCAGTCCAAAATGAATTTACATTCACCCACGTTAGGTTGTATATTGAGATAGAGATAGAGTGAATGGAGAAAAGGGCAGCAATAAAAAAATGGCAATAATGATGGGTTAGGGTTAGGGTTAGGGTTAGGGTTAGGGTTCAGGGGCGGTCAGCGAAAAGGTGGAGATGTTGGGCCCGTACGAGACATAACCCCGTCTATACTCCCATACGTACACATTCACACGGGTGCTGTTGCCATCGACCTGCACTCTGCCTCCCTTGTTAACCTTTTCATTTTGGACCTTTCTGCTCTACTTAACATTCATCAATCACTTATCATACCACCATTCATCACTTACAATTTGAATTAGATTTTAGATACTTTCCGAGGCGGAGAATGATTGACACGAAATTAATTTTGAGTTTGAGATTTAAATGCCTAATTATATTAGATATTTTGATGAATTTTTACTATCATAATATACGGATTTAATTGATATGACATTCATCGCTAATTTAAATCTTAAATATCCAATTATATTAAATACTTTAAAAGAATTACTGGTTTACAATAATTCTACCTTATTCAAACAATAATTATTTAAGATGTTCTAAGATAGTAAAACATTTTCTTATTAAGTAATTTCTCTGTTTTTCTTCTTCTATGTAATTTAGGATTATAATACATATCAAAAGAAGAAAAAAATAATTCATTTTAATTACAATTAATTGTAATTGTTTAATAAATTATTAATCTTCCCTGTTTAATACTATAACATTTCTTAAATATTATTATCTCTCTCTTTTATAAAAGTATAATTGGAAAAAAAAATAACAAATAATATCGTGTTGAAGTTTTAAAATGTTACATAATTTGACACCAAAATTTGTTTCAAATTGACGGACAGAAGGATACCAAATTAAAACTACTTTATTTTATTTTATTTTATTTTATAGTGTCTGCAACTGCAAACTAGCACAACATTTGGTTGGTTTCCCATGTGCTCAAGCTGCCAAACAATAATTGTTGCATGGTGTAACTATAACTCAGAAATTATTAAACTAGTTTGTATTTTCTTTCCTCCAGAAATATGCACCAATGACATCTCTTATGGGGTTGGTTCAAGAAAGGAAGAAAAATAAAGAAAAAATAAAAGAAAGAAAAAAAAAATAAGAAGCAGAATAATTTTTAGGTTGTTTAATAAAAAAAATGAAGGATGCTTTTTTTTCCTCTTGTTTCGTTTTGTATAAAATAAATAGAAAATAACATAAATATTTATAATAAAAAATAAATATGTAAAGAGAACGATAAATTAGTATTTTCAGTATACAAAATGATATTTCCAATTCCTTTCCCTCCCAATTGGGAAGGGTGAAAAAAGAGTTGGTCATGCTTAACTTTTATGTTTCCTTTCTTCCTAAAATTCATCAAAGGGAGTAAATCACACTTTCTCGCCTAATCATTATTGTTAATATGTTTTAATATTTTGTATATTCACTTTTCATTGTTTTTACGAGACACACTATCTCAACCTCATAAGTATTATACAAACTTTTGATTCAAGAGATCTCAATGTCCATAAATTTATTATCGTTATCTTATTTATCTTAATCAGTCATCGTATCAAACTACTCTGGTATCAATTGTTGTGTAATTGAGGAGGTTAAACACTAATAAGATTTATATGGATTAGCCTCAAGTACATCACATAAGTGAATTTGACATTATATTTCAACTCAAATTTCTAAGACTCAGGTGTATGAGTCTTTACCACACTTATATGATGTTCATCTTTCTCATTTTTATCCAATATACAACTTCACTTTAAACTCAGGTTTATGGGTCTTTACATTCATAGTCCAACATTTTACAATTTAAAATCAAACAAAGGAATGATTACATTTTGTGTTTTTGTTTATTATCCCTCTACTACCATTTTATGGATTCAAACACATTGCAAATTAAAGCTGAAAGACTAGTTTTTTTAAGGTAAAATTACTAAATAGAGTTTTACCTCACATAACAAAATATTTTCTATATCATGGTAAAAATCAAATTCTTATCAAGGTATCCAACTTTTTAAACTTGTGTTAGTATTCATCGGGAGTGTGCATTTCTTTTAAAGTTTAATATAAGTAATTTTGATTTTAAATTGTTGAATGTTCATGATGACATGTATATCTAAATTAATCCCAATCACATCTAACTCATTGAAATATGTGTTACACTATATAAAATCTCCTAGTCAAGTTTGAAATAGGACACTGTTTATACAAGAGAATAAAAACTCCTTTTTTTTAAGATAATTATTATTTTATTTGTATTATATAAAAAAATTTAATTAGAATATAATAATAATGTACAATTTTATTACAATGATTTAAAAAGTTATATCTTAAGTGATTTGTAATTGTTTTGCATTATAAAAGTTTTCATTGTATTTAATTTTCCTCAAGTAAGGTATTCAAAACTAGTTTCACTGTCTTATAAATATTCTCAACTAAAACAAGGTTGCTTTCTATTAAAAATACCAGTGATTTAGATAAAATTGTATATAATGGGAATCAAGCAGATGACAAGATCTTATTAATAAGACTCTTATTAACCGAGGGAGGTTGTTAGGATATTGGTTAAAAAATTAAAAAAAGAAAGTATTTATTATATAAATTATAGAGAAACGTAAATTTTTTTATGAATAATGTAATTTTTTTACACATACCAATAAAAAAATATTTTTAATTTATTAATTAATGTCTCAAGGGCACCAGTTAGCATTGACTATTAATAAAAGCACATAAATTAAGAGCATTTAGTACATTTAATTAAGAGTTTAAGGTGATACACTAACATATATTGTAAAAAAAAATTATAATATCATTTAATTGCATATTATTATTGATATAAATTTTTAAATAATTATTATAAAAAGTTAACAATCTTATCATATATGATAGTTTATAGTTGGATGAAAGTAAAAAATTATTTAACACTATCAATGTATATGTATATCATCTTTTCTATGTAATTAAATGCCTTGAATTATATAAAAAAATAAGTATTGAATAATTATATATATATATATATTTATTTTTTTAAATATAGCTTTTAATAAATATTTCTAATTTTTATTTCTTTAACTAATGTCCCAAAAAGTGTACTAGGTAATTATATTAGGATTCGTCTAGTGATTAGAGAAATTATGTACTATATATGAGGTATTACCATATTAGATTGGAGGACAGATAAAATTCACTTTAATAATCTTTACATTCAAAAAGATTTATTTTTTTTATTGATATAGATATTTTTGGTGAAAAAAAAAATACACGGTCCAAGATGAAGTCTTATTGTCGTTATTGTATAATAAATTTTTTTTACAATAAAACATAGCTGTTATTATTATTATTATGAAGCCAATCATAGCTATTATTAAAAATGCGAGTTTAGCTATAAATTTATAAGCTTGTCAAAATTGCGAACAAGTGACCAACAGCAATCCTGGTCAAATAAATTGGGCTAGTTGGATTATACTTTTGGTCCAAGTCCAACCCGGCAAAAAAAAATATCTTATAAAGTCATGGCTCTGTTAATGCATCTTTGCCTTGTGAACTGGAGACAGCGTCGTCCCATCAACAAAAATGTTTTAATATTTAAATTCAAATTCAAAAATTTAATTTCTGAGTAAATAATGTATACTATATGCATTGAGAGTGTAAAGGTTTTTATACTAAATCGTTATATATAAAAGTTTTGATATTCTTTATAATAATTTTCTTATAATTTATATCAACAATAATTTTTATTTATTGCAGTTAATAAAGCTTACATTGACAATACATATAAATTTAACTTAATTTATAAAATGAGTTTTCTCAAGTCTATCTCATTGTAATATAGATTATGTTTGATAAAATTAGCTCAAAAGTTAATTAGTAGTTAAAAGCTAAAAAATTATTTCATTAAATTATAAGTGTTTAGTAAAATTAGTTGTTGAATTATTTGAAAAGTGTAAAATGATAAAAAAAAACTAATAAAATTATAATTTATTTAAAAATGAAAGAAAATATAAAAAGTTATAAATTAGTGTTTTAAAAAATGTCACTTTAAATAACATTTCAAAAAATATTAGAAATTACTAAAATAACTTATTTACCAAGTAATCAAATAAGTTTTATAGCTAATAAAATAGAACTACTATATTTGATAAGTTTTTCTTTCTAGATTTTAACTCAAATAGAAAGTTTTTGGCAACTCAAATTCTAAGTTAAATTAGGGATATCTTGGTACAAATCAAACAGAAAATAAAAATATTCTATCAGTTAATTTATGTATTTCAATCAAAACGTCCTAAGTTTTGTAATAAGTTGATGCTCGGAATGGTGATCAGAAAATTTATGCTTAGAGGGAAAACCACGCAACCATAAACTGTTTCATTGTTTGGTTTGAATGAGAGAAAAAATAATGAATAAAGAAAATTGTGAGTCTCATTGTGTCAATGTTATGCTCAAAAAGGGAGAGAAAGGTAAGTTGTAGGGAAAAGACCAAATAACTATTATTTTGGACACTTGTTTTTTATTAGGAGTATTATTTTTTATTTACATTTTTTTTTGTTTTTTTACCAACCAAACAAGAAAAAAAAAACTTTATTTCTTATCAAATAATTTACAAAATTATTTTATTTTCCACTCATTGTCTTTTCTTTTCTTTCTTAAACCAATCCTATAATTATAAAAGAATTAAATAAGAAATAAAAATTGAATAAGATTTTCCCATAAGCTAAAAGTAACTTATGGATAAGTAAAAATATTTTTTTTGAGTAGCTAAATGATTTTACCTTATCCATAAAATTCATTTTGAGTTATAGAAAAGGTTTGTTTTATTTTTTCTTCTTATTTAATTCTTTATAATTTCTTATAGAAAAACTTATTCAAACATAGGCTAAATGTGATTAGATAATTCTTATAAGATGTGTTTTAAACTTGTCAAAATAAGGGTTGAGACTTGAGACTACTTAAAGAGACATCAATCATGTCTACGTTGCTTTAAACCATTTGACGTGTTCTTGTATCTGAATTGCGACTATGGTACCTATCTCTAACCTGCAGTGAAACATACATATATTCTATGATAGATAAAATAGGGAGTACAACAATGGACCATTCCAAGTTGGGAGTTTTGATACATGAACCTATGAATTTGTTATCCCATAATCCATGTTAGGATGACTTTATGTTTGCCTAATCTTTATTCTTCTAATTATGTTCTTCCTTGTATTGAGCAATTAGTTAGGAATGAAAATGACATAAGTAAATTTTAGTAAAAAAAGATAATAATTCTCAGGGGTTATACTTTCCATGTTGAGTCTTTTTTAAAAGACTTAAGTGTCAAACGAACATGCATTAACATAAAGTGAATTTTCATTGATTTTGAAATGAGGTAAGTTTATTTACTTCAAAGATTAATCACCAAACACGTAATTAACTGATAAAAAAATGTTTTAGCACAATTAGGAGTCCTAAGCTTTTCCTAGAATTATAAATCTAGAAGAAAAACTTTTTTACCTATAAAATTGGTTAATTCGATGCTTAATGGAAGGGTTTCAATATTAGTATTTGTAGAGAAAAATGTTTCAACAATTATTTTACACTATTTAACTATATACCTATAAAAACTTATTCAAAATTTGTTACCTATATAATTTTTTTTTTTAACTGCAGACACCTGCACCCTTCTTCCCTCACTATTTTATTTATTTCTTATTTTTTATCATTAAAACTATTTTTAAAGCTTTTTGTACTTTTACTCCTTTCTAGGGGTCAGTGGAACCCACTCTAAAAAAAATGTTCAGACAGTCACAACATTGAAAGAAGAAATATTTAATTTAAAATATTAATAAAGCCTCTATTTGAAACGTGATTTCATTACTATTAAAAAGGAAAAAAAAATATTTTTATTCATATTTCGATAACTTTTTTACCCCTAGCATAGATGTAAAAAAAAAAAAATCACAGGTAAACTGAATTTTATCTTCATCTTGAATTTGAGCCTTGTAAAAAAAAATAATTAAAGTAAAAAATTTCATTAAAATAATTAATTTAATTTTTTAATAAAATTGCTCATCAATCAAATGATTAACCACCATATAAATAATACAATTTTTTTTACAACATATCAATAAAAACAACATGATTAAAAAAGATGTGAGAGAAAAAATATAAGAAACAGTAGGCTGTTGATTGTTGACATTCATTGTATAAGATAATTTGGCTACTAATCTATCCGTTGATTTTGTTTTGAAAATCGTGTCCCACACATCTAAGATCTAACGCAGAAACAAACAAATCTCAACCACTATCTCCGCGCACT